>NC_134583.1:15000-262500 GCF_037038515.1 Microtus pennsylvanicus | reverse complement strand
AGAGGTGGGAGGAGGGAAAGAGACGACGACACGTGGACGGTCTTCCCCTCGAGGGACGTGAGGGGGGACGCCGCGGCCCATGACGTTCGGACTGGCCCGGACCTCGGGGACGGGGAGAGTCATCGACCGGAGCCCCCGCCGCCGCACCGGAGGAAAAGAGCACGCAAGTGGGGGGTATCTCTCCGCCAGGCACCCAACCCGGTGCGGTGGCGGTTCCCCACACGAGACGCGCCTTCCCGGAGGACGACGACGACGGGGCCGGAAGAGTCCCCAGACGCACCTCGGCTGGCGGACCCACCGCCATGCCGCAGACGACGGACGTCCGCTAAGCCTCCTTTTCCCTCGCGAGGTTCCCGAAACGCGCAGAGCCTGCCTCTCGCACCCTCTCGCACGGACCCACCGCCGAGACAGACGCGCCCACCGATGCCGAAGGAAGGCCCTCCGGCGGCGACGGGCCCCGACGCGTCCGGCGACGCGCCGGGAGACGACCGACCGCCGTTCTCTCCAAAGGCCACACCCGAGAGAGAGGTCACGACCCCGCAAAGCCAGAACCGGATGACCCCGAGGAGGGATGGGTCAACCGCTGCTCCCCAACCGTGGGAACGCTGCCGGGGAGGGGGAGCGAGGCGACCTCCACACGGCACACAACACGAGCGATGCACGCACGCGACGCGCCCCCTTCTTTCCCCACCACGGGTAACACGTCCCAGGCTCCGACACGGCATGCCAGCCGAATCCACGACACGCTCGTTTGCCCTGCGTGGTTCCTCCCCGGACTCGGAGCGAGGAGGCGCGGGCCGAGCACAAACGCTCGGGTTTTCCCCCCCCAAAGACGGGACACGGTGAGGGGCACCCGGCCGAAGCTACGCGCATTGGGCGGTCGGGGCGTGCCAGGGCGACCCCAAGCACGCCCTCTCTTCATTGGATCGCTAGAGAAGGCACTTTTTCTCACTGAGGGCGGGCGGGACGGACCCGGCCCGACGAGCCTCCGGTCGCGGCAGCGCAAGAGCAGGGGAAGCGACACACACACCGCTCGATGATCTCGAGCGCGGCGAGGCGGGGGGGTCTGCGGTATCGGTAAGGCTTTTTCTTCCTTTCCGGGGCGTACTCTTGAGCGTTCGCGGACAGGGGGGACCGGACCGAGAGAAAAAGCATACTACACAAGAGGTCCCCCGAGAGCCAGGCCTGCCTCTGCGGCAACACCCACCGGGTCTGCACCAGGCGGGGAGGCATTCTCAGTCCATCACCGACGGACCACCTTTAACGGTGAGAAGAAAATTAAAAAGGCCGGCCGCGACCGCTCAACACCACCCAACGGCTCACCGCCTACGGGAGAAGGCAGCGCGTGGTGGGCCGCTCGCCCCGACCCCCTTTTTTCTTGATCCTCGGGATCACACACCTCGCAGAGGAACACCGCTAATGGCCGTACCGCACACAGGAGGCATACACGTCAGAGAACCGGGAAACGCCGCCGCCGCTCAGAACCGGGCACCTCTGAAGATCGGCCTGGAACGCTCCAGGAGCACCACGAGGATCGCAAGCAAGGCGCGTGCACACGAGCCCGGTCGGGAGGGGCACGTAACGCGGCAATCAGCCGACCCTCCCCCGGCTCGGAGGGAGGAGGGCCAAACAGACCCACACACGGTGGGCATAGCGAAACGCGCGATGGGGAACAAAGCCCCCCGGCGCGCCTCACAGGAACCCCCACGAACCACAGCGAGGAGTGCGGGGGGGCTTTCACAGGCCTCGGGCCGGATAACCGCACCCCTGCCTTCCACACACCACCGGTAAAGGTGGGGAGGAGAGACGAGGGGCCCGCTGGCAGAACGAGAAGAGCGGCCGCCATTCGCCATGAATGTCCGTCCCTCGCCTGGCGCGGCTTAGGCCTCCGGCCCGAATGAACACAGGGCAAGCGCACCACATCGATCAACAAAGCAGAACCGGGAAGAATCGAGCGAGAGATCACCACCGACCGAACACATGCCACAGGAAAAAAAAAAAAAAAAGAAAACCCTTCACACCTCCACACCAAAAAAAAGAGCGGTGGGGGGGTCAATGGGAGGAGTGCACTCGGGAGGCACATAACATGAGGCAGCAGAAGGGCCGGGCCACCCTCAACCCAAAAAGGACTCATGGAGAATCGGGAGCTCCACAAGCTGGGAGGGGGGGTAAAAAAAAAAAACCCGGTGTGCTCGGGAGGCACACGGGAGCAGAGGACCATGGAGGAGACTCGGGAGCTCCACAACCTGGTCCTCGCCCGCGCAAAAAAAAAAACAAAAAACAAAAAACAAAAAAAAAACCAAAAAAAAAACACCGGGATGGCAAGGGAGAAGCATCGAGAGACGGGTCCCACCATCCAAACAGAACGGGTGACAGACCACGAAGCGGGGACGCCTGACACGCTTCACCACGGGCAAAAGCAAGGCAAGGAAGCCGGTCATCTCAAAAAGCCTCACGGGAAAGCACAGCAGCGAGACACGGGCTGGGCTAGACGGGGAAAAATAACACCCAGTGAGGCTCGGAAGAGACCGCCACCTAGCGTCCTTTAATGTCACCCAATTAAAGGACAGCGTGTCAGCACCTATCTGCAGGTACAATAAGGACAGATAGCAATTATTAGAAGAATGGCAACAGGTACGGGGAGTCATTCACAGACCACACAGAGCTCCTGAAAGTGAGGCTGGGTGAAATGTCCCAAAAATGTCCCCATAAACAAGAGAACTGACCCTCAAAGGAACAACTGGTCGACCTCATAACCATGAAAGGACCGAGAGAGCGAGGTGGACATGCCAGAAAGCCGGGCGCCCAGCCTCCTCCCAGCCGAGGACCCTGCGACCAGCCGCTAGGGATGGAGAAGGGCAAGAAGAAAAACTTGGGGGGGGGAATCTCGAGTCCAAGAAACTGGGGACCAGTGAACAGGGGAGCCGGGACCACCACCTCCTCTCGGCCTCGAGAACACGAGGCCCGCCGCTGGGCTCTCGCAAGACCGAGGGCAGGAGAAAGGGGCGGGGGAGAGCTCCGAGACACCAACGAGTCCGGACCAGGGAGGCGAGAAAGACGGGACCACGGCCTCCTCTCGGCCTCAGCATGGCAAGGCCCACCGCTGAGGACCGAGGGTTCCTGGCAAGAGGAAGAAAATTAATAAAAAAGCTCCGAGAGTCTGGACCAGGGAGGCGAGGAAGCCGGGACCACGGCCTCCTCTCGGCCTCAAGATGACGAAGTCCGGCACTGAGGACCGATGGTTCTGGCAAGAGTAAGGAAAGAAAAATAAAAAAAAGGTCCGAGACCCCAACGAGTCCGTGACGGGGCAGCGGGGAAGCCGGGATCAACCATCGCCTCCTCTCGGCCTCGGGTCGCCGGGTCCCAGGGGTAAAAGCAACTTTTAAAGCCGAGGTTATTTCACCGATCCTGGGCCCGGGTGGACCCGACACCTAGCGGGGGTACGCGAACGACTGAAGCCTTCTGGTCGACCCGCTCAAGTCTCCCAGCACCCTCTCCAGCTGGTCCCGTCACTGGGTTCCATCCCCAACGCACACACCCATGGGTGACTCTTCCGGCACAACCTCCTACACAGAGACCGTCCCCAAGCACGACACCAACTCCGGGACACACCCGCCTGCCGGGCCGGGACTCTCGTCACTCTTTCCGCCTCACAAAAGCCATTTCGCCCCGTCCTCGTCAACGACCAAGGACCAGGAGCGTTGCAGAAAAAGGCCACCGCTAGGGGGCGCCCGACAACCGACCGCCATAGATCGCTCGCTCGCTCGCTCGTTCGGCCGCGACCGCGGCGGTGGCGTCTTCACCTTCTCTGGCGTGACAGCGTCCTTCCACGCTCACGCCCGGAGGTGGCACGGGCCCACAACAGGACAGGGAACTCCCCTTTCGGTTCCCCCACCCCTCCCCATCCCACCCCCGAACACGGTGAACGGCGGGCCGGGCTGGACATTCGGGGCTACGAAAACGAAAGTACGACCGAGATCACAGGCAGCTAGGAAAGCAGGCGAATCGATCGCTCGCTCGCTCGCTCGCTCGCTCGCTCACGGGGAAACAAAGAGCGTGTCTGACAGATCGGTGACAGGACTAGATGGGCCAGGGGCTTCTGCAACCATTAGGGCATGGTGAGAGGGAGGGACCGAGGGGGACCGAGGGAGGAAGGGAGGGAGGGAGGCGGCAACGGCAGTTCCCTGCCATCTAAGGTCTCCTTTCACCATGGCCACTGCTTGCTTGCTTGCTTGTGGTTCTTTTTCTTCACCCCACTCCCCATGCCCTCAGCCCACACTTCTCAGACTAAATACCGAGTCAGAGAAAATTAAAACAGACGTGGAATAGTTTTTAAAAAAAAAAAACAATAATAATAATGAAATAAAAATAGTGTTTCAAAAATCCCACTCGGATTTCATTTCCGGGAATAATATCGTCATATTGATGTGTTGTGAACATTTTCACTTAGAACAGAAAAAATAAACAGGTCACTTTAGTCATTTCTTGGAGAGGGTCTGTTTCCCCACCACGATGGTTCGCACTTGCTGAGTTGCTGAAGATGATCTCCTGATCCTCGTGTTTTCAGTTTCTGAGTGCTGCTGACATGACAGACATGGGCCCTCACACTCGAGTTTATGAGACACTACTGAGAGCATGGAGCCCATAGGACAAGGCTTTGGCTTTCCCTTCTCCTCCCACATGAGCCAGATAAATAAATAAATAAATAAATAAATGCCCAGCAGCAGAAGCATGAAAGCAGCTTCTCAGACCCTTTAGAGCTCCTGAGTTACAGTCATGGCAGAGGATATGACTAGGCCAGGGCTCCCTTCACAACCACCATCCAGGCCTGCCTGTCTGCCTGCCTGCCTGCCTTTTTTAAATGCCAGTTTACTAAAATTTTAGTTATTTTTAATTGCGTTGGGAGGCTAGAAATTTTTGGGTTTTCGTGAGTGGGCAGACATATGAAAGGAAGGAAGGAAGGAAGGAAGGAAGGAAGGAAGGAAGGAAGGAAGGAAGGAGAGAAGGATCAGAGCAGTGAATATACAGGTGCACAGTCCTTACACCAATGTTGACTGCAGATAGAAAAATAAGAGGAAGAAAAAAAAATAGAACGTCACCAAAAGGACAGCCTGGTCTATAAAAATGAGTTCAGGGACAGCCAGGGCTATTCCATGAAATTGGCTGAGTTCAAATCAACTCCAACAAGAATGTTGACAGGAAAGGCAACAGCTGTACACGTCAAGGAAGGCCAGTGGAGCTGTAGGCACACCCTTTGAAACTTCTCTGTTGCAAGGTCACAGAGTTAGGAAAGGAAAATAACGTGTCACTGAAGTCATTCCTAGGCTAGGGCTCCCTTCACAACCATTTGAAAGGATCACAGCACTGAATATACAGACGCACGGTAATTACACCAACGTTGACTGGAAAAACACCTAAACTAACAGAGACACACACATACACAATCCATAGCATTTGCTGCCTAGCAGATCAAATGAATTCCAGTGTCAGTAGGCACACCCTTCACACCCCTTGAAACTTCTCTGTTGCAAGGTCACAGAGTTAGGAAAGGATCTTGATCTTGAACTTTCCTTAATAGTAAGTCTGTGTGTGTATCACACTCAAGCCAAGTGCCCCTCAGAGCTCATGCATGGAAGACAAAACAGAGCTCTAGAATAAGAGAGACGGGGGGGGGGGGGATTCACTCAAGAAAATGAAAGCAAAACCCTACACAAACCCTGGCACACAGTAAAATCAGTCCTATGAGGAAATTTGTAGCTCTGATTGCCTACTTTTTCAAAAGACTTCTAACCGGGTAATGGTGGGACACGCCTTTAATTCCAGCACTCGTTCTGGTCTCCCCAAGAGCTAGTTCCAGGACTGACTCAATTAGAGAGAACTAGAGAGAAACCCTGTCACAAAACAAACAAAAAAGGAATAAATACTTTATGGAAGAATAGATGGACAGATAGACAGACAGACCCACACCCCATCTTCTGTCTTCTGAAGGTACCAGGCTCTCTCACAGGGGTCAGGCAGAAACGCAGGCAGTGTATGTGTGTGATATCAAGCAAGCCTATATGTGATATATAGGGTATGATAGGATAATGTCAGTATTAAATTGGGGTAGGTCTCAGGAGCACAAGAACCCAAATCTGTGCTGTACTCCCTGTCACCAGAAGAGGGCACTAGATCCCCACCATGTGGTTTCTGGACATTCCAGAAATTCCATCTCTCCAGTTCTCATTCTTTCATTGTTCCTCCTGCATGCCTGCATCTAGTGAGAGAGTGGGCACCGTTCCTCCCTGCTTCTGTGTGTCTGTGTCTGTCACGTCCTGGATAGCCAGAGTGCCCGCCACATACGCCTGAGATAGATGTGGCCGGCAGCCCTGGGGCTGGGGGAAAGGGAGAGAGTGGGTTCCCTGGAGAGCCTTGGGCAGAGGCTCTATGGATTCCCTGCAGGAGGCCTCACCGCCTCTGAGGAGCCCATGGGGGAGGGGGAAAGGGAAGGTCAACCATACAGTCCTGCCTGGCTTTTGCTTTGCTTTGCTTTGCTTTGCTTTGTTTTTGTTTTGTTTTGTTTTCAGGTACAGCTGTGACCAGGTCTGAATCCAGGACAGACTCCAAAGCTAGAGAGAAATCCTGTCTCAGAAAAAATAAATAAATAAATTGATGGATAGCTAGATAGCCAGACAGAGAGATGATAAAAACACCTCCAAGATCAGGGAGACC
This sequence comes from Microtus pennsylvanicus, assembly GCF_037038515.1. Taxonomy (NCBI): domain Eukaryota; kingdom Metazoa; phylum Chordata; class Mammalia; order Rodentia; family Cricetidae; genus Microtus; species Microtus pennsylvanicus. Next base: position 255,789 of record NC_134583.1, on the reverse strand, counting down.
AAGGCAGGCAGATCACTGTGAGTTTAAGGCTCCCTTGTTCTGCAGATTGAGATTCAAGGCCAGGCAAAGTGACACAGAGAAACCCCGTTTTCAAAAAAAAAAAAAAAAAAGGTGAGGGCTGGAGAGAGATGGCTCTGTGGTTAAGAGTTCTGACTGCTCTTCCAGAGGACCCAGGTTCAATTCCTTACCACCCACATGGCAGTCAACAGCTGTCGGTAACTCCAAGATCGGACACCCTCACATAGACATACATGCAGGCAAAACACCAATGCCAATAAAATGAAAATAAATAAATTATTAGGAAAATAAATATATAGAAAAGGTGTTTAGTGCATGCCTTTAATCTCAGCACTAGGAGGCAGAGGCAGATGACTCTCTGTGAGTCTGAGGCCAGTCTTGTCTACAAAGTGAGTCCCAGGGCATACAAGGGTACACAACGAAACCTTATGTTGAACAACCACAAATAAGCAAACAAATAGAGAGATAATAACAATAAAAATATTTGAGAGTTCAAATAATTGACTTCATCCACAATAAAAGAATATAAAAATAAAAATATCAAATGCACTTGAACACATTGGCACAGGAGAACGCTTGCTAAATAGAACCCCAGTAGCACAGACACTGAGAGAAACAATTAATAAGTGAGACCTCCTGAAACTGAAAAGCTTCTGTAAAGCGAAGAACATGGCCAACAAGACAAAACGACGGCCTTACAGAATGGGAAAAGATCTTCACTAATCTCCAAAATACACAAAGAACTCGAGAAATTGGTCATCCAAAGAACAAATAATCCAATTTTAAAAAATGGAGTACAGACCTAAACAGAGAACTCTCAACAGAGGGATCTAAAATGGTTGAAAGACACTTAAATGTTGGGTCGGGGGGGGGGTCGTGCAAAGATGAGAACACCACCAAGTCTAATAAACCAAAAACAAACTTAAAAATACAAACACACTGCGAGTCACAGAAGCTTATCAGCTAGCTGAGACCACAGGCAGAGTTTGGGCTTCTGACACTGATAAAATGAGTTCCAGTTTAAAAACCACATAAAATCGAATAAACTTGAAAGACACGGAACCAGAAAGAAGAGAAATCGGGAAGTTACCCTTGAAAGCATTGGCACAGGAAACTACTTCCAGACACTCTGAGAATTTTGCACACAGGCAGGCAAAAATACGAATAAACAAATTAATGATCAAATTAGGTCATCAGGCAGCCACCTCACCTGCCTCAGAAATTTTATGATGAGCTATTACAGCAATCAGTATACGCATGTCTTACCTGAATCATTGCCCTGGAAGTCATCTTTGGTGATTGGCACATGCTCCCTGAGAGAACACACACTCCTTCCAGGAGCCTTGAGTTGATAGTAAAGTGCTGGGTAGAATCCGGTGTTGGTGAACTTACTGGTCAAATGTTAAGTACTTTGATAACATCTGTTGATAAGATTTTAAGGCAAAGCAAATCTCACTGTGATTGCTTAGTCACACAGGTGGGAGGGGTTTTCAGGACTTTACTCACATTCCTTTAAAAATATTTCCTGGGATGGGTGTGGTAGCTATGCTTTAATCCAGACACTGAGGAGGCCAAGGAAGGGAGATCTTTGATTTGAAATTCGGCCTGGTGAGTCATAGAATGCTGGGGATAAAGCGTTCTGGATCCCCTGTGTTTCCTAGCACTTGGGAAGCAGAAGCTGGTGGCATTTGAGGCCAGCATGGTTTACAGAGCTAGTTTCAATACAGCTGTTCCCCAGAGAAACACTGTCTCAAGGGATAAAAATGCTTCTGGGCTGGGCTTGGTGATCTATAAACAGAAACTTAAAAAAACAAACAAACAAGCAAAGCTAGTGGTGGTTGCTCACGCCTTTTATCCGTGCACTTTGGAGGAGCAAGTGAGTTCAAGCCCAGCTTGGGCAAGCATGTGGTTCACCTACTGAAAAAAAAAAAGGCAAAACATTTATAGATAGAAAATAATAAAGTGATGGTGGAGGGAGAAAGCACATAAGGTACATATCCAAGCTTCAACCAAGTTATTAGAAGCATTATGGGCAGAAAACCCAGAATTTCTATTTACTCAACTAGTGCCACAAAATTGTCAGAGCATGCAGCCAATCAGAATTATCGGCAATAGCCTAATTTACATGGAAAGAATTGCTTGATGGGAAATGGTAGGCAAAGGTGCTCACCATAACCGTAAAAGAACTCCTTTTGCATGGATACTCAAAGACCAGCGAGTCTCAATATACAGCTAGGTTTTTTTTAATCTTTTTTTTGTTTTGTCTTGTTTTTGTGTTTTGTATCTGTCTTTGGAGCTTGTTCTGTAACTAGCTTCACATAGGCCAAGTTGGTCTCAGAGACAGAAATCTGCCTGCCTCTGCCTTCTGAGTGCTGGGATTAAAGGTGTCTGCCACCATCACCTAGTGTCCTTTTTTTGAGTTTTACATTAGAGTAAAGTGTACCTTCATTTACACTTTGAATTTAAATGTTAAGTTTTCAAATCTACTTTTAATGATATCTAACTTATACTTTATAACTTTATAAATCTAAACAAAGTAAATGGAGACTTTCTATCCTGATATTTTCTTTTTAATGAACTTTATAGTTTCATGTACATTGGTGTTTAGCCTGCATGTATAATAAGACAGTGACAGATGTTGGATTCCCCTGGACTGGACTTAAAGACAATTGTGAGCTGCCATGTAAGTACTGGGAGATAAACCCGGGTCCTATTGAAAAGCAGTAAATTCTCTTAATTGTGGAGCCATCTCTCCAGCCCTAACTGGGTGTTTGTTTTGGTTTTGGTTGTGGTTTTGCTTAGTAATAGTATGGGATTAGCTACTTTGGCTTCCAAAAAAATCGTATTTTTTTAAATATTTATTTATTTATTTATTATGTATACAGCATTCCTTCCATGTGTGCCCACAAGCCAGAAGGGGGTGCCAGGTCTCATTATAGATGGCTGTCAGCCACCATGTGGTTGCTGGGAATTGAACTCAGGACCTCTGGAAGAGCAGTCAGTGCTCTTAACCACTGAGCCATCTCTCCAGCCCCCTCGTATTTTTTTTTAAACTGTGCTATGGTGTTTTCCCAGGGGTGTCTGGTCCCCTGGAAATGGAATTATAAACAACTGTGAACTGCCTTTTGGGTGCTAGGAATTGAGACCAGGTTCTTAGGAGGAGTGGTCAAGTGTCCTTGAGCCCTGAGCCGTCCTGCAGCCCTAGTTACATTTTTTTTGAGACAGGATTGGTCTGTGTAACAGTCCTGGCTGTTCAGAAACTCACTTTGTAGACCAAGCTTCCTTGAACTCACAGAGAACCACCTGCTTGTCCCGAGTATTGGGATTTAAGGCATGTGCCTGACCTACCTATATTTTTATCTTAATGTTTCAGTCCCTTTTGTTCTTTTTTTAAAAGATTTATTTATTTCTTGTGTATACAGTGTTCTGTCTGTATGCTTGCTGGCCAGAAGGGGGCACCAGATCTCATTTACAGATGGCTGTGAGCCACCATGAGGTTGCTGGGAATTGAACTCAGGACCTCTGCAAGAGCAGTCAGTCCTCTTAACCTCTGAGCCATCTCTACAGCCCCTTTTGTTTTTATCTTCCTGGTTGCTCGGATTTCTGAGTTTGTCATAACCATTCTCTTAGCATGATAAAGTTTGATTTCTCACTCTGCAGGCATAAGGGACACACAGTATAATATATGCAACGACATGTTCATCTTGGGTGTCAATTACTGAAAAAATTTTTTTGGAACAGATTTCTTTCATATGTATTTAGCCTAGAGCTATTTATGTAGACCAGGATGTCCTACTTCCCGATACCTGCCTGCCTCTATCCTCCTCCTCGAGTTCTCCAACTAACAGTGCGCAACACCACGGCAGCCGGGTTCTCTTCGGTGTCCTACAATCACAAACAATCATGATCCTATTTATTCAGTGTAACATATACCATTGATTGTGGGCACCACCACGGCAGCCGGGTTCTCTTCGGTGTCCTACAATCACACACAACCATGATCCTATTTATTCAGTATAACATACACCATTGATTGTGGGCACCATCACGGCAGCCGGTGTGTCTTCGGTGTCCTACAATCATACACAGTCATGATCCTATTTATTCAGTATAACATATACCATTGATTGTGGGATTCAGGATAATGACTACAATTCTAACACAACTTTTCGTTGGGTATTTGGAGAACAGTGTCACATCGGACTAGACAGAAGTCCCTGGCCTGAGCTGTCTAATGATATTCAGCCACCTGGTTTCCTTAGAATTTTCAAAGATCTGAAAGACCTTTGGATTTTTGCCAGGTAGAGGGGTGAGCATGAGCCTCAATGGAGAACAAATGTGCCTTTATTTTAGGGTTAAGGTTGGGTTTCTTTTTGGGAGAGGAAACTTGCTTTCTTGTGGGCCAAGGCAAATGTGGGAGAAGACACTGCTCAGGTGCACCAAATTTTTCATACCACAGGTGGTATGTTACACAATACCTGGTATGAACATCATTTTCAACAGGACAAGCACATAACAACCTTTGGCCAGAAGAGGGCGCCAGATCTCATTAATGGTGCTTGTGAGCCACCATGTAGGTGCTGGACTATAATTCAGGACCTTTGGAAGAGCAGTCAGTGCTCTTAAACTCTGAGCCATCTCTCCAGCCTGTTTCCTAATTTTCTAAGAAATTGCCATAATGATGGGTGGTGGTGCAGACCTTTAATCCCAACCCTGGGGAGCAGAGGCAGGCGGATCTCTGTGATTTCAGGGCCAGCCTGGTCTACAAGAGCTAGTTCCAGGACAGGCTTCAAAGCTACAGAGAAACCCTGTCTCAAAAAACAAAAAAAACAAAAGCAAACAAATAAAAATTGCCATACTGATATCCAAAGCAGCTGTACCAGCTTGCACTCTGGCAATGGAGGACTTTTCCCATTAACACACATCTCCTCAGGCATGAGGTGTCATCCATGTTTTTAATTTTTGCAATTCTCAGACTGGTTTGATTTGCATTTCTCTGATGACTAAGGATGTTGAACATTTCCTTAAGTGTCTTTCAGCCATTTTAGATTCATCTGTTGAGAGTTCTCTGTTTAGGTCTGCACCCACTTTTTATTGGATTATTTGTTCTTTTGGTAACCAATTTCTTGAGTTCTTTGTATATATCCCAATTAATCTATCCATGAGTCAAATATATATGTTTCTTTATACAAAGTATGATTTATAGTTTAAAGGAACAAGCAAAGTATACACTTTTTCGATTATGGACTTTTAATGTTTCTAATAAGATAAAAAATAAATTTTTAATGATAATTTTTGTTATCACAGATATTATCAAAATGGACAATATTAACTTGTAAATTTCTTAAATATAGACTGTATAGTCTTCCACTAGAAAATGCTGCCCCTCATACTTTTCTTGCGTTTCTCAGGCCAGGATTATGTACAATGTCCCTTAGAGCATCAAGAAATGTTGGCTGATGTCATTAACACATGGGCACATGCACATTGCATGTATACACACAATGAGGGAAGAATAACAAACACTATCAATGCTCAAGAAATGGACAACAGGACTGGAGAGATGGCTCAGTAGTTAAGAGCATTGCCTACTCTTCCAAAGGTCCTGAGTTCCATTCCCAGCAACCACATGGTGGCTTACAACCATCTATAATGAGATTTGGTGCTCTCTTCTGGCAAGCAGGTATATATGCAGGCAGAACACTGCATACATAATAAATAAATAAATCTAAAAAAAGAAATGGACAACATATGGAGCGTTTTTCAAACTTATTTTATTCAACATCATCTCATGAAAATAGTTTTTCAGAAAACATGCATTTTTAAATTTTTGCCTTAAATTATACACTGTTCCTGAACTTCCATCAAACATCCCAGACTCTTTCGGTATATGGATTACAGGGACTGAGGCGAAGCTTTCACCCAAGCATCCCAGACTCACACCAGTTCGTATCTAGCTGCTTCCTGTAGGCATGGGTGATGTGCGGGAGGGGAGGGCTGGGAGTTGGTCGACAATGGGACACGTGGCTGGAGAGATATACACTTAACTGCCATTTTGGAGACCTCAGGCATTTGTTTCTTGAGGGAAATGAGAAGGCAGGTTGCTAGGAGAAAAAATAGATTGTTATCATCTGTTTTTGTTGTACTAACAAAGATGTGTGTGCCAGGAAGAAGAGCAGATAGGCGCTTCATTGTGGCATCTTGGAGAACTGGAGGGTGGTAAGAACCAACTGAGGGACAGACCGAGTATTCTGAATATGTGCCCACTTGAGCGTGGAGAAATGGCAGTAGCACGGTGTCATAGAAGCTTGGCAGCCGAAGTGTTGACCCCTCACTGTGTGAGGCGCTGTTCATTGAGGTTCGAGAGACCTAGGAACTAAATGTTCGAGGGGAAGAGAGGTGCTGTGGCAAGCCTCCAACATGCCACCACTTTTGCGAGGACCACATGTGGTCTCTTATTGACCTGGTGACCTTAGGCCAGTCCCAGGAGGGGACTTATTGCCTCTCCCTACCTCTTAAGTCAGTCTTCATTTTCTTTAAATTTCTTTTATTTATGTATTTTTTAATATTTATTTATTATGTATACAATAGTCTGTATGTCTGCAGGCCAGAAGAGGGCACCAGACCTCATTACAGATGGTTGTGAGCCACCATGTGGTTGCCAGGAATTGAACTCAACTCAGGACCTTTGGAAGAGCAGGCAATGCTCTTAACCATTAGCCATCTCTCCAGCCCTTGTATTTTTTTTAGTTATGAGTGCATGCCAGAATAGAGCATCAGATCTCATTATAGATGGTTGTGAAACACCATGTGATTGCTGGGAATTGAACTCAGGACCTCTGTAAGGTCAGTCAGTGCTCTTATCTGCTGAGCCAGCTAATCTCTCCAGCCCCCAACAATCATTTTCTTTTTTTTAGATTTATTTATTTATTATGTATACAACATTCTGCCTCGATGTATGCCCACACACCAGAGGAGGGCGCCAGATCTCAGTACAGATGGTTGTGAGCCACCATGTGGTTGCTGGGAATTGAACTCAGGACCTCTGGAAGAGCAGTCAGTGCTCTTAACCTCTGAGTCATCTCTCCAGCCCCAATAATCATTTTCTTGCTTCTCACTTTTTCTATTAAGCAAGACCTGCAATTAAATACAATAATAATATTCATTGTATTATTTCGATGAGAACAGGTCCCCATTGGCTCAGATATTTCAATGATTGGTCTTCAGATGGTGAACCGGTTTGGGAAGAATGAGAAGGTGTGGTCTTGTTAAGAGGAAGTGTGTCACTAGGGGGTAGGCTTTGAAATTTTAAACTCCCATACCATTTCTAGTTAGCTCACACTCTGTCTCTGCTTTAAGCTTGTGTCTGAAGATGTAAGATCTTAGTTACTGCTTTAACATCATACACTAGTCATAGACTCTAACCCTCTGGAACCGTGAGCCCTAAATTATAAACGTTTCTTATTTATGTTGCCTTGGTCATGATGTTTTGTTATGGCAATAGAAAAGTAAATAAAACATTCATATTTTATAACAGAAATTTTTTTTAATAGAAAATGTTTTATATCTTAGTAGGTAAAATTTTCCGAAAAGTAAAGTTGACCCGAGGAGCCAGGACCTTCTTGCGGATGGGGAGACTGTGGTACCACTGGGAATTAGCGGGGTGGTTCATCATCAGTAGGCTTCCATGGGACAGCTGCAGCTTGACTACCTTCACTGTCTGCTGGGGTCTCTTCCCTCGAGAGTCATTGTGCTGGAAGAGGAAGTCTCTGCAGGCCCCAAAGGAGACAAATGCGATGGGACTCCCAGGAGCCAGTTCTCCCTGTGTAGGTTGCCTGCTTCCTGGGAATGCTGTTCCATTTTCCAAATACTTGGACCTTGGCCAGTGCATCAGTAAAATACTCCATTTCTTGCTCCAACTCTCGGAAGATTTTGTCTGTCTCTGCTTTGTCGAACAGGATGGTGTAATCATCAGAAATATTCATTTTTATAACTGAGACTTTCATTACACTAATAAATCAACATCCTTATTTACTTAATAAAATTGCTTTGTCACCACTACTTTTCCCATTTAATTGTCATGATTTTACTTCTCACTTCAGAATCTTTGAAATAGCATGTTTACTTAACAGGTAATAATAACATTTTATTGATTGGTAAGTTTGTTTTAAAGTAACTCTGATAGAGAATATTTAAAAGTCATATTGTAATTATTCAGCCATGGTGCAAATTGAAAAATCACCTTTTGGAGTGGGGTGGTAGTGACACACACCTTTAATCCCAGCACTCAGGAGGCAGAGGCAGGCAGATCTCTGAGTTTAAGACCAGCCTGGTCTACAAGAGCTAGTTCCAGGACAGGCTCCAAAGCTACATAGAAACCGTGTCTCAAAAAACCAACGAGGAAAAAAAAGAAGGATAAAAGAACAAAGCAAAAAAGAAAAGTGTCTAAATGGTCTGGATTGTCTATCATATAATTGATCCTGGGCAGTGAAGTTAGCTAAAGATTACTATTTATTATATTCTAGGAAAATAAACTTGGTTCAGGAAAATGATCATTTACGTTCTTGTGGTATACTTAAAATTAATGTGAACTAACTTGGGTACAACTTAATCCCTTATGAAAGGTGACTACATTTTGTAGTTAGTAATTATGTTGAAGCATTCACTCAAAATAAATACTATAAAATATATAAATTATGTTTCTTGAAGTATTAGTAGTATCAGAATCATGAAAACAATCATAATATTTATGTATTGCTATTCTTATTTTGGAAGAATGGAATAGTAATTTCATTATTAGAAATATTGTATATAAAAATGGATAGCATTTCCAACAATAATTTTAATTGTTTCTATTACTTTAAAACTTTATTTTTATGTGCATGGGTGTTGTGCCTGCATGTATATCTGTGCATCACATGAATTTTGGGTGCACATGGAAGTAGAAGAAAGAATCAGACCTCCAGGACCTGAATGTACATACGGAGAGCCCATATAACATAGAACAATAAGATCATTAAGAATGACAACAGCTGACTGATTATTTCAAAATAACAGAGAGGATTGATGGTGCTATGACAACATAGAAATGGCAAATGTATGAGGCGAGAGATATCACAACCACTCACACTTAATCACCCATGAGGGACACATGCATGCCATATTGGACCACATGATAAATACAACCATATATTATTTAACTATAAAAATGTATAAGCAGAATTTAAAACTATACTTTATCATTAATAGAGATAAATGTGCTGAGCAGATACAGATCCATATGCTAAAACTACAGATATTACTGAGAAACCCAAATGCACCATATGTAAGTAGTCATATGTTTTGTTCTAAGGTCAAAAGATTATTTAAATATTACTCTCAACATTCAAATGCCCTAAAGTCTCTTAAGACAATTTTTAAAATATGTCTTGTTTAAATTTATTGATTTGTTTATTTATGTATAGGTGCATGTATGTCATGAGGCATGTGTGCAGGTCTGAAGACAATTTGTGGGAGTTCGTCCTCTCCTTCCATCTCTAAGTTTTAGGAATCAAGCTTGGAGGTAAGTGCCTTCACCTGCTGCCTTAGTTTCTTTTCTATTGCTGTGACAAAGCACTGGCACCAATGAAACTCACAAAAAGAAACCATTTAATTCTGGGCTCATGATTCCATGACCATCATGGTGGAGAGCATGGCAGCAGGAAGGCACATGGAGGATCAGTAACTGAAAGCTTGTACCAACTTGGTTCACAAGCAAGAGCCAGAGAGAAGTAACTGAGAATTGACAAGGGACAGATTAAACACTGAAATGTATGCGTCTAAATGCACCATTCTCAGACCACTGCACTTGAAGGCCCGAAGACTCCAGACTGAAAATATCTTTATACAGTTCCCGTGGAGGCCTGGGAATACAGTTTATTGGGAGAGCACTTACCTACCATTTTTTAAAGATTTATTTATTTATTATGTATACAGTGTTTTGTCTGCATGTATACCTGCAGGCCAGAAGAGGGCACCATATCTCATTACAGATGGTTTTGAGCCACCATGTGGTTGCTGGGGATTGAACTCTTGACCTCTGGAAGAGCAGTCAGTGCTCTCAACTGCTGAGCAATCTCTCCAGCCCCTTATCTATCATTTACAAAGCCTACGTTTAGTACCAAGCACTGCAAAACAAAGTCAGAGAAAGGCAAAGCCAGTCAAACTTCTACTCCCCTGTTCTAGTTGAGCTTTGAAAAGCCCTGGTTTGTCACCCACCTCTGTTATCTGTTGAGTAAACTTATATTGATTTACACACAGACTCCTTGTGCATTTTGCCTCCTTCTCGTGCTCTCCAGCAACATCGTTACTCCTATAAGCAACACTATCATCTGCTTATTTTCACAGGGACCAGCACACCCTTCACAAAGTCACCAGTCTGGAGGAGGTAGTCACACCTCCAAATCCTTGGTTGTCTAAATTGCTCCTCTACAACCAGGAACAGCTGTTCCACAAGATTTAGACAATAGGCAAAATTATTTTTATCTCTAAACCAATGTGATATATCTCTAGTTCTTCTCGTCTCAGGTCTCTGGAAAACCTGACTAAAGCAATAGGGGTTTAAAAAGAATAGTCATAAACTAAGTAGGAAAAATATCAACCACCAGGATTATTTAGGCATGAAGTAATGACATCAAAGGGATGAAATATCTACTGAGCTAGTGTTCAATATTGCTAGCTCATTTAGTATTTTCTCTTTCATGAAACAGGTGTTTTAAAGAAGGACCACAGATTCCATTCTGAATGTATCCAATTTTGAATTTACCAACTTTTCAAAAATCCAAACACTGATCAACCCAGCAAAGCTCCCCTCTGGACACCAGACACTGCCTGCTAAAAAAATCACAAGCGTTCATGAGCACAAGGAACAACACTGCTCTTCAAGAAACAGACAAGGGAGCAGCTACCTGGTGACCTTGGAAACAATTATCTCTTTGATCAGAGGCCAACCCAGGGTGATGTCCATGGATGCTTGCTTAGGGGAAAGTCTCTGATATCATCCGGGTGTCTGGCCAGCCCATGGGTTTGTATTCAGAGTGCAGCCTGGCTCTATCTGTGCTTCAGGAAAAAAGGCACAGAAGGGGACATGATGCCCCAAAGAAAAGGCCAGCAAAGGTGCTGGGGAACAGACTTCTGGTTATTGCCTCTTAAAATAAAATGTATAGATTCTGTCTGTCTAGGATGGAAACAGCAGTGGGCCAGGCAGTGCTTATGCTAGAGGAAGAGATTGGCAGTGTCTAAGAACAAGTGTCAATAGGCGAGTGAGATAGACAAAAGACCTACGGCTCACACTGAGAGTTCTGGCTGGAAGTTTCAGGTGCCCTTTGGCTTTGTGACAAAATCCTGTGTGGTCAGTCTGTGAGGAGCCAGTGACAACATAATTCCTGTAGCCTCAAATAGAATTGTGTCTTCCCAAATCAAACACATTAAGAAAAAAATCTCTCACAACTGTACCCAGTCATTTGTGTTTTGGTTATTTCCTTTGCAGTCAGGTTAACAACCAAGGACAGCCACTAGAGGGCGCACTAGTAATAAAAATGAGCAATGTCGGCACTACTTTTGAGCTCAAAGGGCTTGATTTCCCTGGTATCCCACCCAAGTATTTGAAATAGTCTTTTATCCATACCTTGCTGTCCATGAGGAGATCAACTTAAATCCAATGTGGCCTCAACTTGTGATCTCTACAAGATCCTATTGCAAATCAGCCTCCACTTTACTGAATTTGGACTTTAGCATCAGAAAGACGCAGTCCAACTAGCCCTCCTGGGGTCTAGGTTGAGGGAGGGCACAGGAGCACACTGAGGATAGCAAAGTTCTTAGTTCTGGAGTATTTGCAATCCATGCTTGTCATGGGTAAAATTTTGATCTGTAGGCACTGTCCGGAACTGAAAGACCACAAGAGCAAAAGAGAAGAGGCTATCTTATTCTGTGAGGAGGCCATGGCTGGGGGACCCTGGCTGAATGATGAGCCGGGCAGGGGCTTCCTAGCACAGGTGGGTTGGGGACTTCAAAGACAAAAAGTGCTGGTAGGTTGGACATAGGCGGGCCACATCTGAGAGAGGATCATCAGCTGTGAGCCCCAGAGTAGGCAACCTTCCCCAACTAAGATGAAACAGCAATATCATGGTCATTGGTGAGGAAGTTGTCAAAAGACACAGGCAGAGAAGGGACTGCAATGGAGATGGAAGAGCATGTGCACACACACACACACACACACAACCTTGACTGTAGGCAGATGGAAAAAGATAGGTACCTTGGGGGGCTGGGACTGTGGAGGAAATAATGCAGTTTATGAGAGGTATGGTGATCAGGCAGTCTCTGAGAATGGAGTCTCACACAGCTAACCCTGCAAGAAAAGTGACAGTTTGTTCCCAGATGGGGACCAAGTATCCAGAAACCCAGGTTAGTGGGGAATCCAAGAGCTAGAGAGACAATGGTCCTACTGTGCCCCACAGGCTGCTTCTGCTGGCGTTCCTTCCATGGTCACTCATGGGCAATCCTTTCTACCACCCAGCAACCACCACAAGAAACCAAGCTCTTCCCACCTCTCCCCTGACTCCTGCAGATGCCCCAGAGGAACACTGAGACCAGTAGGAACTTTAGCCAGACGTTATACACAGCATCTATTTTAGCCCTCAGTCCATTCCATGTGGCCCATTCTACACAAAACTGTCATCATCTTTGGTCACGACACTCATTATGATGCAAGCTGGAAACACTGCAGCATCACATAGTGCAAAGGGTGGTCCTGGGGTCAAAGAAGGACCCAGCATCAGGACAATTTGACAGCCAAATTTGGATTAAAAGCTATTGTAGATGATGAGGTTCTAGACAAGCTCTTGTCTTTTTCATCTCCTGGGGAGCCGAGGAAGCCTGGGCCTTGCATGTGTTAAGATCCAGAGCACAAACCCAGCATCCTAGCCACACTTCCTGCCTGGTCCTAGAAATCCTAGGTCCATCTCCAAAGCCAAAACCTGCCTGAGTCCTTTTTGCGAAATAGGAATGAACAAGGACCCTATCCTGGTAGTTGACTGGAAAGGTCAGTTGAGACAAACAAAAGCAGGGGCCACAGCAAGTGTCCCAAAGAGCAGAGCTATGGGGTCTCTGCTCTTGTCATCATGGGTTAATCCTTGACATTGCTTTCTGTGTTTGGCTGGAGTCAGCCCCCTCTTCACAGGAATCATAATAGACTCCCCTCATTCCAAGCCTTGATCTCTGTGTCCCCAATTCTGCCCCAGTTATAATCCATGTCACCTGTCACTATCAGGACCTGCCTGATGGAAATGTCATTCTTTCCTTATAAAGGGACAGTAGATGAACCTGATAGAAGAGAAAGTGGGAAGTACTCTACAACACATGGGCACAGGAGACCACTTCCTACGTATAACCCCAGCAGCACAGACATTAAGGGCCTCATTGAATAAATGGGACCTGCTGAGACTGAGAAGCTTCTGTAAAGCAAAGGACACTGTCACTAAGACAAAAAGGCAACCCACTGACTGGGAGAAGATCTTCACCAACTCCACAACTGACAAAGGTCTGATCTCCACAATACATAAAAAATCTCAAGAAAGAACCTAGACCGTGAAAGGCTAATCAACCCAATTATAAAATGGGGCACTAACTAAGCTGAACAGAGAATTCTCACCAGAAGAAGTTCAAATGGCCAAAAGACACTTAAGGTCATGCTCAACTTCCTTAGCAATCAGGGAAATGCAAATCAAGACAACTTTAAGATACCATCTTACACCTGTCAGAATGGCTAAAATAAAAAACACCAATGATAGCCTTTGCTGGAGAGGTTGTGGAGAAAGGGGTACACCCATCCATTGCTGGTGGGAATGCAAACTTGTGCAACCATGTTGGAAAGCAGTGTGGTGGTTTCTCAGGAAATTCCGGATCAACCTACCCCTGGACCCAGCAATACCACTCTTGGGAATATACCCAAGAGATGCCCTATCATACAACAAAAGTATATGCTCAACTATGTTCATAGCAGCATTGTTTGTAATAGCCAGAGCTGGAAACAACCTAGATGCCCTTCAACGGAAGAATGGATGAAGAAAGTATGGAATATATACATATTAGAATACTACTCAGCAGTAAAAAACAAGAACTTCTTGAATTTTGCATACAAATGGATGGAAATAGAAAACACTATCCTGAGTGAGGTAAGCCAGACCCAAAAAGAGGAACATGGGATGTACTCACTCATATTTGGTTTCTACCCATAAATAAAGGACATTGAGCCTATAGTTCTTGATCCTAGAGAAGCTAAATAAGGAGGTGAACCCAAAGGCAAACATATAGGCATCCTCCTGAATATTAACCTTCATCAGGCAATGAAAGGAGACAGAGACAGAGACCCACATTGGAGCACCGGACATAAATCTCAAGGTCCAAATCAGGAGCAGAAGGAGAGAGAGCACGAACAAGGCACTCAGGACCGCGAGGGGTGCACCCACACACTGAGACAATGGGGATGCTCTATCGTGAACCCACCAAGGCCAGCTGTCCTGGGTCTGAAAAAGCCTGGGACAAAACTGGACTAGTTGAACATAGCAGACAATGAGGACTACTGAGAACTCAAGAACAATGGCAATGGGTTTTTGATCCTAATGCACGTACTGGCTTTGTGGGAGCCTAGGCAGTTTGGATGCTCACCTTACTAGACCTGGATGGAGGTGGGTGGTCCTTGGACTTCCCACAGGGCAGGGAACCCTGATTGCTCTTCGGGCTGATGAGGGAGGGGGACTTGATCGGGGGAGGGGGAAGGAAATGGGAGGCCGTGGCAGGGAAGAAGGCAGAAATCTTTAATAAATAAATAAATAAAATAAAAAAAAAACAGTATGGCCTGTTTAAAAAAAGAATATTAACTCAACTCTGTTTTTTTGTCCAAATGACCTGTCTATTAGTGATAGTATTTATTATATAGAAGTCACCCACTATCGCTATGTTAGATTTTTGCTGTGAAAGTGTGTGGGAGGTAGGAAGGACTACGTGCTCACTGATAAACTCTAGAGGAAACAGAAATGTTAAACACACAGGGTCGTCCCTTCAAAATGAGGAATGTCAACTGCCCAGACGTCTGTGAGCAGATGTGGTTAATAGCCTGTTGACTTTTGCAGTGTCTGTGTGGCTGAGACCACACCGGATCCTCCCGTAGGCCCTTACTGTGAGCTTCACATGTAGTCAATCTATGAAACCCATCTTTATGAAAGATGTCACATGTACTTTACAAAGAATTTCAATGTAGTCAATGCTTTAAGCTTTACTGTACATCCAGGAGTGAGTTAATTATCACCAAGAAAATTTTCATCAAATTGTGCTGTGCTTAAATATACCTAATAAACTACCTGTCATCAGACTCTCAAAAAAAATAGTTAAAAAAAATAAAGGGACAGTAGTTATTGTACCTCTGTGGCATAAGGAGATCTCGGCTGGCTCAGCTCTGCTCTCAGGAGGCAGCCAAGAAGTAGGCACAAGCAGGTCTTTCTGGATTGGACTTTGGACCCACCCAGCACATGCTACTTCAGAGAGTGGAGGGAAGGGGAGCCTCCTTGTCAGGAGGGGAGTTAAACCAGGAGTCCTGAGTCCCCACCTGACACAGACAGTCACCAGCTGGACTCAAAAGAGGGTTTTGCCCAACTAGGAGGTTCAAGCCACACTTTGCACTTGTTGGAGAAGCATACTGGATACCTGTCTGGGGGTATGGCCCCATGGTGGAACACTTACCCAGCATGTATGCTTAGTGCTCTAAGTTCTACCACCAGAATTGCAGGGCAGGAGACAGAAAAGTCTGTGCTGTGTTTAACCAATGGAGGAATGAGGAGGTGACTCTCCAGAGGCTGCACCCCATCATCTCCTGGGCTGCTGGAGCTCTTTCCACCTCCTTTCCCCTCTTCGGGCCCTCTTAGAAGCAGTTCCTCTGTGGCTTTTCAGGTCCAGCCTTTGCAAGTTTCACGCCTAATATAGAAGTACCACAGATTTTGTCCTGTTCTCTGAGTCCCCAGCAGGTCTCTCGTACACCCCAGGTCTCTCGTACACCCCAGGACTCGGACGTGTGTAGGTGTACCTCTTCCTGGTACAAGATCCATAGAGCTGTGAGGACCAGGGCGCTATACCTCCTTCCCAGCTTAGGACTCAAGCATTTAGCTTGCTCTGAAGCCTGCAGGGTATTAGAGAGACATTTTGAAGCAACGCCCACTCACACCACACCTTAGCCGGAGATACTAAGTAGGGCCTCTGGACTTGCCTTGTGTTCTGTATGTGAAGAACACCCTCTAACAGTCTCTATTCTAAGTGGTACTCCCTTCCTTCTGGCAGGTGGGGCCCTTTAAAATTCGCCTTTGAATGGACGCAGAACAGGCCCCTTGAAGGTGTAGGTCTGGAGGTCAGATCTGCATTCTTCATAAGAAGATGCAGTCCCCATGCTGAATGTGTTCCAGCGGGACAGGGACACAGATACAAGTTGCACTGGGAAACCAGATAAGCCTCCCAGTGTGAGTGTTGGGAAATAAACTCAGATAGAGCAGCAACTGCTCTTCAGACCCAATTTCTTTCTGTCTTTTTTCTTTGTTTTCTTCTTCTTCTTCTTTTTTACTTTGTATTGTTTGCTAAACAGGATTTCTTTCTTTCTTTTTTTTTGGTTTTTCGAGACAGGGTTTCTCTGTGGCTTTGGAGCCTGTCCTGGACCTAGCTCTATAGACCAGGCTGGTCTTGAACTCGCAGAGATCCGCCTGCCTTTGCCTCCCGAGTGCTGGGATTAAAGGTGTGCGCCACCACCGCCCGGCAATGAAACAGGATTTCTGTGCAGTTCTGGTGTCCCGGAATTTGCTCTGGAGACCAAACTGGCCTCAAACTCACTGGCCTCTGTCTCCCACATGCTAGGTTTAAGGTGTGCGCCAGCCACTGCCCTACTTCTTGTTTTTCTTAACTACACTTTCTGTGCCTGGCAGTCTTGTTTGTAACCTCTGACAGGTTTGCTTACTGCCTAGTTTTATTAACATAGCCATGTCCTGAGGGTGACAGTCACAGAGACCCCCACTGTTAAATGTAGTCCAAGATGTCTTGGCATTCAACTTTGGTGCCCCTGCTGTTGAAGTCCCAGGACTTCACATCCCTGCCTTTTATAGAACTTATTTTCTAGCCAGCATGGCAGCACACATGTCATCCCAGCATTTGGGGAGCAGGAGAATCTCATGGAGAGATTCTCAGCCTGCACAACTCAGCCAGGTGCAACCACAAGTGAATCATGCAGACTTCCCCACTCCTGAGATGAAAACCACAAGGCACACCAGAAACCCAGTGAGACCCAGGCTGCTCCAATGGGGCAGCTGTGACTGAAGAGGAAAGGCTAGGAAGGCAGCAGCTGCTGCTGGTTTGCAGGGAGGAACAGGGCCCAGGAATGCTCAGAGACACTGAGGCCTAGGGGCAGAAAGACCCAGCAGCAGGCCAGCCTGTCTCAGCTTGAATTGACCATTTAAGGAGGAAGGAGCCCTGAGTCTTGGGCCCAAGCTGCTTGTGGCCCCATGACCTGGGCTGCTGTGGGTTTCTGGGTTCAGGAGAAGGGCCATGTTGGGGTCCTGCTGTGATCAGAGGGTGCAGCAGAGCATCTGAAGGGCAGACAAGGAGCAAAGGAGAACAGACAAAGGTGGCAGAGATCTTTTAGTGCTTATACAAAGCAGAGCTGGGAAGTGAGGTACAGGTGAAGGGGAGCAACAGGCCGTGTCTGTAGAGCTAGGCCAGTCCAAGGGGAGAGGTCCCAGAACCCGGGGACCATCCTGGGGTTAAGCATGATGGGGCTGGAGGGTCTCCCAGAGGAGGGGGTTCTGTTCTTCCCAGGACAGTCTCCATCAGAGCCTGAAGTGCTGGGCCTAGGAGGTGAGGAAAAGGGGACAAGAGAGGGACTGTAGAGTGGTGGGAAAAGAGGGGCCATGGGTGAGGCTGTGATGTAGTTGGGTCTTGCTGGTCTATGCTGGGACAGGCTAGACAGTTACAGGAATGAATATTTTTTCTTCTGATGATTTAAAGAATAAGAAGGCAGGGAAAGCAAGATCTCAGCATTCAGTCAGTCAAGCTTTACTAGGGGTATACTGGCTGGTTTTATGTGAACTTGACAGAAACCAGAATCATCACAGTGGAAGCAAGCCAGTATGCAAGCCACAGCTCAGCATAAACAGCAGGATCGTGAGTGATCTGTGCTGCTAAACCAGCATACTGTCCTTTTTTTACCAGTTAACATGTCAAGGTCACTCTGGGGGGAAACCCTTCTATGGCCTCTGCATCAGCTCCTGCTTTCAGGTTCCTGCACTGTTTGATTTCCCGTCCTGACTTCCTACAATGATGAACAGTGCTATAGATGTGTAGGCAAAATGAACCATTTCCTTCCCAACTTGCTATTTTTTTGGTGATAGTGTTTCATAGCAGCAATAATAATCCTGACTAAGACAAAGGGTGAAGGAAAAACCAGACAGACCCCACCAGGGAGGAACCAATAAAGATGGTGTGGAGTTTTGTTGTTTTGAATGTTTTTGTTTTTGTTTGTGTGGGAGGTGTAGGGCCCGGTCTACCTTGTTCTTGGGGTTCATATTGAGGACAGTTTCTGGTCAGCCAGCTAAAATATTGTTTGTTCCTGTGCTCCCTCTGCCACATCTGGTGATTAGCTGTAGGGCATTGTTGACTCCGTCTTTGGTGTGGTAATTTCCCACCTGCCTAGGTGGAAATCCTCATACAGCTGGAAGAGAGGTATATAAGGATTTCCCCAAGGTTAAATAAACGGCATTATGCATTCAGCTGATCTCCTTTCGAATGACCCAGGTCTCTTTGTGTGTTCTTTCAATCTACAGGTCCTTGGCCTACTCACGTACGCTACAGTGGCACGCAAACTGTACCAAGGGGGTAACGCAGAATTGGGTGTTTTTTTGTTTTTGTTTTTGTTTTTCGGTTTTACGAGACAGGGTTTCTCTGTGGTTTTGGAGTCTGTCCTGGAACTAGCTCTGTAGACCAGGCTGGTCTCGAACTCACAGAGATCCACCTGCCTTTGCCTCCCGAGTGCTGGGATTAAAGGCGTGCGCCACCACTGCCCTGCTGGGTGTTACAATTGGAGGCCCAGCTAGGATGATCAGAAATTACAGTCGGAATCCCATCAGCGAGATCGCTAAGTAGGGATCCTTGAGAGGGTGCCCTCGGAAGGCTGGTCAGCAGGTAAGAAATTAAATGATGAGGGTGTATTGGTAATGGGTGCAAGTAATTCTGTTTTGGTATTGATGGCCAATAAAGGGCAAATTGATAGTGCTTTTAGAGAAGCAAGGCAAGGAAGGCACCTGTATTAAAATAATAGAACACAAGAGTTCCTTAAGACAATTTTCTTTTGTATAAGGTAGTTAATTGCCTAATTTTTTGACAGAGTTTAGTCCCTGGTTTCTACACATAGGAGGTTTTAATATTACTGATTGGGAGCAGGTAAAGGTAAAAGTACTAAAAGAGTGAGGGCCAGAAGGATTTCCATAGCGATATTTTCATTATGACGCTTAGTCAGAGATGCTCTTCTCAGTGATGATAGAAAGTAAAAGAGCAATTAAAAAATTTAAACAAAACCTTTGAGGAGATTCAGGATATAAAATCTGTGAGTTCTATTAAGAGTTTTGAGGAGCAGAAAGTTAAGAGTACTAAAAGAAATATAAAAGAGAAAAAAACTTTAAAAAAGGAGATTACACTAATAAAAAAGTTAGTAAAAAAAAAAAAAGGCAACTTTGCCAAGGCTGTCTTTTGGGAGAAAATTATTGTGGAGAGGTAAAATACAGGAGGATTGTAATGGGTTTCCCCCCAGAGCGACCTTGACATGTTAACTGGTAAAAAACGGACAGTATGCTGGTTTAGCAGCACAGATCACTCACGATCCTGCTGTTTATGCTGAGCTGTGGTAAAGCGTGGGAAGCTTTACCTAACAAAGGAACAGGAGAGCAACTGTCTAAGACCCTTCAAGGGCCTTCAAAACCTTATTCTGAGTTTGTTGACCACCTGTCACATTTTTGGGGATGTGAACTCAGCTATGCCAGTCATAAAGTGATTGGCCTTTTTTTTTTTTTTTTTTTTTTTTTTGGTTTTTCGAGACAGGGTTTCTGTGGTTTTGGAGCCTGTCCTGGAACTAGCTCTTGTAGACCAGGCTGGTCTCGAACTCACAGAGATCCACCTGCCTCTGCATCCCGAGTGCTGGGATTAAAGGCATGCACCACCACTGCCTGACTCGTGATTGGCCTTTTAAAATTTTTAACAAATACTGTCAAGAGACTCTACGCCCCTATAAAAATAAAAATTTAAATGATTTTATCCAGTTATACAAGGGACATTGATGACACTCACCTGATGGGTCAGGTAATTGTTTCTGCCCTTAAAAAGAGTCAAGGTGGAGCTAGACAAAAAAAAATGTTTTCAATACAAATGATCAGGACACATTAAAAAAGGGGGGTAACACAAAATCAGGTGTTACAGGGTGGTGGGGGAATGTGCACATAAATGTAGGTGCTCCTGCAGGCCAGAGAGGCCACTGAATCCTAAGAATTAAAATGGCTGTGACCCTTTAGTGGGTACTGGGAACTTGATGCAGAAGGATCAAGCACTCAACCACCAAGTGATCTCTCTTGCTCCCTTTAAAAATTAGACCAGTTTACTTGGGAGTGTGTGGGGGAGATGCCATGCGGCACATGTAGAGGTCAGAGGATGGCTCTTGAAAGTTGTTTCTCTCCTCCCACTTCGATTCCAGGGATTGAACTGAGGTTGTCAGGATGGATGGCAAGCCCTCTACCCACTGAGCTATGTCAATTATGTCCTTTACACAATGAACCATCCCAGTGGCCCCTAGTCTTCACTTTCTAGGATGTTCCTATCTTTTACTTGCTCTTTTCTCCTACTCCCAGGAACTGCATGCAAGGGCATTCTATGAATGTCTCATAAACACTAAGTATCCTATAAAGGTTACTACATGCAACAGCTGCCCTGTGCATACCTGGGGAGGTTGAAGGAGTCAGTCTGAAGAAGGGCTGGTGCTTTACTCTCCATTGTGGGGTCCTGCTCATGCTCGGTGTCTTCACGCTGCAGCATTCATGTTCTATGACACTGTGTCGTTTGCTGAAGGAAGAGTGGTTCAGTCCAATACCTGCAATTTGAGAAGAAAACTAGGAAGGTAATGGAGTCCTTTACTCCTGGAACCACTATGAGTAGAGGACACATGGGCAGCCACAGCCTGATTCAGGAGGACACCTCATGGACCTTTGCCAGGCACCACTGCTGCCTCCAGGTTCAGGGCACAGTCACAAGTCTCAGCATTAGTAAGTCTCTATGTTCAGCACCCGCACCTTATTTGTGGCCCCTCCTGCTTTGGGGGTCGCATTATGTTAAGTCTGTCCTTCAGCACCATCCCTTCCATATCCTAAGTTTCTCCTGTGATGGGCCCTGACAGCGGGCATTTGATGTGGGTCACAGGAACAGCTGGCATGGGAGATTTTGCTATCCCAACCAGAAAATTTAAATGTACAACTTTGGTGGTGTTCACCTCTGGACCTTCCTGTATGATATTTTCAACTGCAGTGCTTAGAGAGAATGGGGAAAACATGTTCAGGTCAGGGAGTATCCTGGAGAGTTCAGTCAGCTGCAAGTTCATTCCTATAGTGACACCTCATCCCTGGAGCATGATTCTTCTGGTTCCTGGTTGTCTGGCAAAGTCAGGACCTACTGCTGAGCACACACAATGTCATCTCCTGCTAAAATCTTGGTTTATGATAATCAGAATGTTATGTTTGCCTCTGCCTGGCCTGTGCTCTGGGGATGGTGGTGTTGTGACTGGATGTCTGGTTTGAGGGAAATCCCAGCTTCTATTCACTCTGTTGCTGATGCTGTCTTAAAGGGTTGATCACAGTCACCCCCCCATCCCATTAAGTAGTCCCTAGCTCAGGCTGGAGCCTTCAGTGTCTATGTTGTCATGGCAATGCCTGCAGCTTTCTCCTGAGGTTGAATGGATCTCCTGAAGGGGTGGGCGAGGGTGGTGTCCTCTCAGTGGTTGAAGATTCTTAGAGGATCTCATCTCCATATCCTGAGTGAAGCCACTTCTAGTTGAGCAGCCTTTCCTGTAGTAAGGCACAGGTGAATACCTGGATTTGAAATTCAGTGTTCTCAAATTTCAGATTTCAGATTAGGGATGTTCAGGCTGTGCTGTGTTTCCATTCCTCCTAGAAGCTAGCTCATATGAGATGCATACATTTGGCATCACCAAACCTACCCAGTGATTATTCAAATCGCCACATCATTCCAGGCACACTGCAGCGGTCCTCCTGGGACATCAGTTGATTCTGGCCATTGCCCTATACCAATTGCTTGTCTTTTTCTTGTGTGTGTGTGTGTGTGTGTGTGTGTGTGTGTGTGTGAGAGAGAGAGAGAGAGAGAAGAAGAAGAAGAAGAAGAGAGAGAGATAGAGAGAGAGAGAGAGAGAGAGAGAGAGAGAGAGAGAGAGAGAGAGAAGGTGTGCCTATGCCAGATTGTATAACTATGTGTGCAAATGTGGACACCAGAGTGAAATATCATGTGTCTTCCTTCGGTGACAAGGGTTTCACTGAACTATCAGCTCTCAGGACCTTTTTGTGTAACTCATCCCTTGATGAGGTTAGAGCAAGGCATTCTAGAGCTTGTTTTTCTATAGGTGCTGAGAATTCAAACTGAGGTCTTCAGGCTTGCAGAGTGACTGCTTGGACCCCCCAAGTATCCACAGCCCCACTGTTGGCCATTAAGTTCTCATATTATTGCTGACTTTTCTGTTCAAATATTTTCTAAATTGAGCATTTTCTCATTATTGAGTCTGAGGGTTTTTTCACCCAGTTGTCAGCAGCTGCAGCCAGTGATTCTTGGTCTTAATGAACAGAATTTCTAGATTTGTTTTCAAAAGACCAATATTCCATTATGGAATTGTCTTTATCCGTTCCAGACAGGGTCTCTCTACATAGCCCTAGCAGGTCTGGAACTCACAGAGATCCAACTGCTTCTGCCTCAGGAAGGCTGGGATGAAAGGCTTGGGTTACCACATCGAACCTGGCTTGTTGGCTATGATGTCATGATGGAGATTAAACCTAGGCCTTCCATGTTCCAGAAAACAGAACCTGTCTGAGTTTTGACTTTGGGGAATCCAGAATCAGTGTCAAGGGTATTCTGGTGTTGAGGGTCATCAAGACCCTGAATACAAAGTCCCGCCTTACCACATAGTTCTTCCCTCTCCCCCTTCAACCCTCCTGAAGGTCTCCAGGCTCACAATTTACTCAGGAGATCTTGCCTTTTTCTACTTTCTACTTCCCATGTAAATTAGATCTGTGTAAGTGTCTGTCAGTGTCCCCATTGTTATCGAAGTGCTCCAGGATTGTGCTTTGTAGGCTGGTTTTCTTTGCTTTATGTTTATGAGTGAGTACATGGGATAATTATCTTTCTGGGTCTGGGTTACCTCACTCAAAATAATGTTTTCTAGCTACATCCATTTTCCTCCAAAATTCAAGTTGTCAATATTTTTTCTGCTGTGTATACTCAGTTGTGTAAGTGCACCACATTTTCCTCATCCATTCTTCAGTTGAGGGGCATATAGGTTTTTTCCAGGTTCTGGCTATGACAAACAAAACGTTAGCAGCTTTTATAAGACTATGACTTCACATTACATTATAGCCAGATTTAGTCAAAAACAATGATTTTGAATTAAAACTCTTTTAGTACCAAAATAAAACCTTTTAATTATAGATGATTATATATAGATTAATTACATAGATAGATAGATAGATAGATAGATAGATAGATAGATAGATAGATAGATAGATAGATTATAGAGTTTAGTAAAGAAATTGGGATAACCATCCTTTGGGTAATGGGAGAACAAGTTTATACCACACTGAGACTGTCTCTTGAGAAGGCAAAGAAAAGTGATTATATCAGACAATAATCAGAATATTTAGAGGTAAATTTTAAGCTTGGGCAGTCAATAAGGGCTACAGCCAGTCCGCATTGAACATGGTTAACTTATACAGTTAACAAACAGTTAGTGGGCATGTTTATGCATTTAAACCAGACAGAACTTTTCTTTCCAGTTGAGTTCTTCGGCAGGGGAGGGGCTGCAGGCCAGTTGTCCTTTCCTGGCGGGTCTGCTCCTGCAGCTGCTCTGCTCTGGTGCTTCCCATTGTGCCACTCTGAAGCAGGAGTCATCTTGTGAGGCCCGAACCAATTATCATCCAGGAGAAGTGATGGACGGTGGCCATCCTTGGTACCTGTCCTTGTAGTCATCTCTGCTCACCTCTGTCCTCCTGGCTCCTCGTTGGCATTTGGGTCTGAGACTGCAGTACCTGTGGGGGGAGGGGCAACCCTTTCCCTGGCTGCCTGCAGTGCTAGCACAGACAGAAGCCTGCTGAAGCCAGGCGTCCCGAGGAAAAGAGGCGCAGGGAAGGTTGGCAAAATCTACTGTTAGATTCCTGAAATCCTAGAAGTGATAGAATCGGATGAGAAACCTCCAGGCATAAGGACTGACAACCTTTAAGTCTCATTGTGGCTGTGTCAGAGCCAGCTGAGAAATCTGTGAGTCCTTGTAGCAGGCGAGTCCAGGGGAATGAGCAATGAAGCCCTGGCTTTAAGTGTTAGGTTGAAGAAGGCATCCTTAAGATTGAGAACTGAATACACTTGAAGCTCCAGGGAGAGACAGATTATCGGGGTTGGGGACTGTGGCATGAATGGAGGCTTTTTAAGCATTTGAAAAAAGAGCTCACTGTAAATGATTAATCACTGATCTGCTAAGAAAGCTGCTGCCAGTCTGTTCTCATTTTTCTGGACTTATAACTTTATATTTTTATACATTCTTATTTCTAAAATCTATATTTTTATTTTCTTATTCTAGGACTCTTCAGTCTACATAGTAAGTTCCAGGACAGCCAGCGCTACATAGTGAGACCTTGTCTCAAAAAGAAAAAAAAAGGGTACAGTGTATGAAAGAAAAACATTATCTGCTCAGGATACCCAAGGTAAAGTTCTCAGCACAAAGAATATTTCTCTGCATCAAAGGAACAGAGGGCAGTGAATAAGAAACAAACACAGGAGATAGAAGATGAGAGAGAAGGGGAAGGGAACAAGACAATGGGGGTAGGGATATTTGTTCCAGAGGGACAAAGGACTGCCTCTCAATAGAGGAGAGATAGATACAGCCCATAGGCATGGTGGTTGATAAAGGTAAAATGGGAAATCTTGCATTAGGATGAGGTATTTACTGTTAATTGGTTAAGCAAAAATTAGATGAGCCAAAGAGGAATTTTGATTGCTGGCAGTCAGCCTCAGGCAGAGGAAGAGACCAAATAAGGTGTTGTCTGTCTGTTTGTCCATCTGCACAATTGGTATCCCATTGGGCAGGGCTCATGCCACGCTCTGATGATCATCCCCCAAAGCAGGTCAGTCTCTTTGCCCTTGTCCTTCTCTACATAAGCTTTGCAACAAACAGTCTTAGAGCTTTAAACAAAGTTTGTAGACCTCACCAAAGCAAGTATGCAACAACTGTGACCTTGAGAAGTTGCTGCCCATACAATAACCATAGACATTATACATATTTGGGAATATCAAAAATATTACACTGTAACCAACACACAAGGCCAATGATAAAAATATTATTTATAAATGCATGTATATTTACAATGATGTCTCTGGCAACATACAACCTATACATAGAAGCCCAGCAAGAATACAAAAGCCTTTGCTATATATTGACAATTTTACTCCTGAGTCACTCAGCATACCATTACTTCGTTTTTATCGAGTGCTCACTTTTAATTTGTGGTGTTCATCAATTTAATCCCATTCTCAAGCCCCAGCATCCAGCACCATTTGTCTTGGTCCAGCCGACTTGAGCCTATGTTCCTGAAAAGAGGAGTGTGAATTGAGGAAAGAAAACACAAAAGTCTGAAGACATAGTCGGGAAGGCATTCCAATGAATACGGAATCTGCCTCAAGTGAATTTTTCTAGCCCTTTTATACCCCAAGCCAAAGGGGAGGACAAAAGACTGTTTTTTTTTAAATCATGATATAAAAAAAACCAAGAGTGATTACTTCCTTAATATTCAAAACATCTAACAGCTATGCCTTAAGGCAAACATCCTATAATTTGAAACAAAATATCCAGTAGCTACATCTTAGGCCAAACATCTTGTTGTTTGACCTTGAAGGATCAATAATATGCTTGAACTCTCTGACCTTATATCAAGATGGAGCAGAGCCATTTCTGTGGGCCTCCACATACGCTGCCTTTGGGGACACAAGATCCTGGGAGGGTAACCTATTGAGGTTTAGACATTCTGGGTGACTTAGTATCCCCACTCCAGCACCCAGGAACCCTGGTCTGGTGAATGGAAAGATATACCCAAGCCCAAAAGGCTCAGGGTATAGGGACCTAAGGCTATAGCTTTATTTCCGATTTACCCGGTCAAGGAACAGTCACTCACCATGGCCTCCTCTGGTACTCTTTCCATCATCATAGGCACTGGTGGTCTGGGTGCCCTCTATCCCAGCATCAGTGGACACAATAGCCAGCACATTCAGCCAGGGTTAGGCTCCATTTATGAGCTGTGGTTTTGGGCTTCCTGCCCTGTCAATGCTACCTTGGCTTCCAGAGCCCTGGCAAAGAGAAGACTATACCTTGAGGAGATAACCCTACAGCAGAGCTCCCATACCCATAGATCCATTAGGGTCTGCTTGCTCACCTTGGAGTGCATGGGAGGTTCCTGGGTGTGCTTGGGAGGCCTGAGTATCCTACCCAGGTCTTCCTGTCTCTCCAAGATGCCTCACAACACTGGGAGAAGAATGGAAAAGAGGATCCTGGGCTTCAGCTCTACTTCTATCCCTAGCACCCCCCAGCCCAGGAAACATCTGTGAACCAAGTGGCCATCTACTGCATAATCATAAAAAAAAACCCTGTTTGGATGAGGGTCCAGCCCTCTTTCACAGCACTGTGACATCGGGTTCTTAGCCCTTTCTGAAGCTACCCACTACTTCCCTGTGGTTGCTAAGACAGTAGCCCATTGCAGGGAATCCTAGCTCTGTCAGAGTAGACCAACAAGGGCCAGCAAGATGATACTGCAGACAAAGGTGCTTGCCAGTAAGCCTGGTAGCCTGAGTTAATTCTGCAAGATCCACATGGTGGAATGAACTCCCACAAGTTGGGACCTTCATATGTACACCTTGGCATCTGTGAATGCATACAGGCACACACACACACATCAAATGCCATAAATGGTGGTGCAAGCCTTTAATCCCAGCACTCCAGGAAGCATAAGCAGTATGATCTCTGTGATTTCAAAGACTGGGGATCTACAAAGTGTGTTCCAGGACATCATGAGACCTTATCTCAAATAATTTAATACATAAATAAGTAATTATTTATTGTAATAAAAGATATTATAAAGACCACATCAACAATCGTTGCTTCCCAGAGTACCCCAAATCCTCTCGGGGTAGCCACCCTGCCATATGGATACTTCTCTTATCTCAGCTCTTTGCCTGGCCTTGAGTAAAGTGAGGTACAGAAGTAAGATCTCCCTGTGAGTATAGGGTCTTTTGAGAATAGCTGAGGGAATCTATGCCCTTGCTTAGACCTGACACTGAATACCTGCTGTAAGGCATTGTCTAAGGACTCTTGAGGAATATTGTTTTCAGGTGTATTACTTTTGTATATGCTGCATTTGATTAACTGTAAAGCTGTGATTCTTTGCCTATCTAAAACATCTGAGGGTCTAATAAAGAGCTGAAGAGCCAATAGTGAGGCAGAAGCAAGGAAAGGTGCACCACACAGGCAGAAAGTATAAAAGGAGTGAAAGACCCTACAGACCCCCTCCTCAAAATCCGCAGCTAGCATGCTCCCGGGGTAACGTCCTGTTTGCTTTAAAAAAAATTCTCCGGATCAGCAGCCAGCCTGCTCTCGTAAGAACATCCCATGTGCTTGAGAGGGCAGGATGTCAATAAGATAGGACATCAACAAAGCAGGTTGACTGCAAAACAGGATATCTATAAGATAGGAACAGGGTGACTTTTGCTGACACCCATGCTGAGAGAGGAAACCATTCATGCCCCCTGCCTCATTCCGATAACCACGCTTTTGCTTCTGTAAACTTGCTTTTTGCTCTTCCCTATAAAAAGACCCCACCCCCCCCCACCCCCCCACCCCACCCCCCCACTCCCCCACCCCCCCACCCCCCCATTCCCCCCACCCCGTCTGCAGGCTTGCATTGCCGCCCGCAGCTACCTGTGTTTACTCAATAAACTCTTGCTAATTGCATCCTGTGGCCTGGTCTCGGAGTGTCCTGGTTCTGGGGTCTTCATCAGAGAAAAAGTCCTCTCTGAGGGTCTTTCATTTGGTGCATTGGCCAGGAATTGAAGACACCCCCCCCCAGGAACTACCGACCCACCACCGGGAGGTAAACTGGCCAGCGCAGATTCGTTAGTCTGTGTCTGCGTCATTTGTGTTCTGTGTTAAGCTCTGTACACTCAAATCTGAGTGCTCTAAATCTGGCGAGGTAGAAAGGGGCTGACGAGCCTGGACTCGCAGCCGTGGAAGACGTTTCAAGGGTGTCTGGAGCCTTCGGGGCTCAACCCCGTATCGGAAGGATACGTGGATCTGGTTGGAGAAGGGAGGTCCGGACTCCCATAGTCTCCGTCTGAAATTTTGCTTTCAGCTTCATGCCGAAGCCGCGCAGCGCGTCTCTGTTGTCTGTGTCTAATTGTTGGATTTTTGTGTTTAATATGTTCTTTGTTTTTGTATATCTGTTTGTACTCGAGTCTAAATCTGGTACCATGGGGCAATAAATAACCATCTCTTTGACCCTAACTCTATGGAAATCCAAAAGGAACGCTGACAGTCTGCCCCTCCTTTACTTCTCTAGGCTGTGCCTTGCTGAGGCTGTGCTGCTGAAGTGCCCTGCTTGCTGTTGCAAGGGGGGGGAGGGAGCAGGGCTGTGATCTCCTGTGGCACAGCCTGGAGCCAGGCCTAGGCTGGGCAACCAGCTCCAGCTCTGAGCAAACTTCTCAGCAGGACGCAGGGCGGGGCATGGCAGCAACCCTGGCCGGAGTCAGAGAAGGGGGCAGCTGTGCCCCCCCTGAAATCCCTGCGCTGAGAGTGACGTCCTCCCTTGCTGACCTGAAGTCCACCAGCACCGCACGGGAGGACTGGGGGAGGAGGGCTGCCTTAGACAGTCCAAGGTGTTCCCTCCCCCTACAGCCAATGCAAAGGTCTTCCCAGCTGCTACTGGCAGTGTGAGGGCTAAAGAGGAGCCGATGTGGCATCCCCTAGGAACTGAGTGGAGGCTTCCAGATGGCTGACCAATCCTGACCTCCCAAGTTCCCTGGAGGGAATGCCTCCTGGGGCCTCTGTAATCCCATTTAGAGAAAAGCTGCTAGATTGCTGTGAGTACTGAGGTGGGGTGTGGGAAGCTTGTGCTATACAGCTAGGAGCTCACTGTGGATGGAGCTGAGGCTGAAGCCAGGTCCTGGGAGGATCCCCAGTGGGGTTCCCTGTGGAGAAGGCTTGTTTTCCTTGGAAAATAAGGTGCTAGAGACTGAATGGCAGCCCCCCCATCTGCAAATGCCATGTAAAACCTTGTGCCAAGGATCTGTGGCCCTTGCCCAGGGGCAGTAGCTGGTGCTAGCACCAGGGTCACAGAACTAAGACCTCCTGTCAAGACACATGCCAGCCAGTGGGGTCCAAGCTGGTGCTAATTCCTCCCCACAGGACCCAGTAAACCTGGGAACCTGCAGTAGGCTATTTCTCTGGGGTCAGATACCCTATTAAAAGCAAAGGTCCCCTAAAGAACCTGGATCTTTTCATTTTGGCAGTAGGGCAAGAGATTGCAAGTAAATATCCCTGTGGCTGTTGGTAAATGGTGAATGTGGATTCAGGAGTGGCAGGTAGTGGAGTAAGCTGACATTAAAAGGGCCTACCAGCCCTGATAGCATCTCTCTTCTGGGGATGCTCTGTTCCAGTCATCATGTGCTGCATTCAGGGTAAAAGCCTCTGGTTTAAAAATTGGAAAATTAAATTAAGTCACTTTAAAATAATGTGCTTATAAAAAACTACAGATTGTTGGTTTCTATATTTTTTACTATGCAGTGTGTCCAGAGGAAAGTGAATTCCCAGCTCTGTTTAGATGGGTGCAGGACTACGCTGTCTTCAAGAACTATTGTTGTAAAAGCCCTGGCCAGGGCTGCAGCCATATGAACAGCCCAGCTGAGCTTCTAAGCCAGCCCATGTTTAGATCTGAATTTAACACTTGTCTGCTCACAATGCTTGTGGTAAGGTAGGGGCCCCGAGTTGCCTCACATGGCAAAGATCTGCTAAAGCCTCTCACCCCACCACAATGGCAAAAGGGGTGTTACTGAATGATAAGGTTGAGTTAAAATGGCCCTTTTGACTCTTTCTAATGTTTATGGCTATTTAAAAAAAACATGGCTAAGATTCTCATTTATTATTAATATAAAAAAAGGTGCATTTTGGGTTGTTTTCAGATTCTGTCTATGATAATATAAAGAATGTCACTAAGTTTTAAGATAATATGTTATCTAATTCTGAAAATCCACCATGCTAATGTTCAAAGTAGCTGTAAGCGTAAATTGTCAAATGATATTTTTAATCTTGGTCAGTTTTACAGAAATAAGATAAAATCTCAGAATTGTTTAATATGCATTTCCCTGATGATTAAGGATGTTATATTTAAGCAAATTTTAAATATCTTTCAGTCATTTCAAGTTCATTTGTTGAGAATTTACAGTTTTGGTCTGTGACATAATTGTACTGAAATATTTGTTTTTATGAGGATTAAGCTTCTAAGTTCCTTGTATGGTTTTAAAATAATTGATAAAGATACCTTTCCTATTCTACAGGCTGATATAATGTTCTGTTAATTATATCCTTTGTTATACAAAAAGCTTCTCAGTTCTGGAGATTTTAATTACTGATTGTTTCCTTTAATGTCTACGCTACTGAGGCTATGTTCAAAATTCCATTTATATTGTTGCCCTTATGTTAAGGTCTTTAATTTGTTTGGATTTCAGTTTAGTGCATAGAGATAAATATGGATCTATTCTCATTCTTCTACATGATGATGTTTAATTAATTCTTAAAGGGAGAAACTGACAGTCAAAATGCTGAGCTCATGGCAAATCTCGGTGGGGGGGGGCTGCAAGGCACCACACTAATTCGGCCAAGGTAAGAGAGGTTCTCCAGGGGCAAGTTAAAATCTGTGTTCCTTAAATGATTAATAAAAGTGTACAGGCATTTTACCCAACCTCTGAAGGTCAGCAGACAGCAGTAGCCATGGCCTACATAGGACAGGCAACATCAGATATAAGAACAAAAAAGTTACAGCAAGTAGATGGGTTACAAGATTATACCTAGTAAAATTTGGAGAGACAAAAAAAAAAGTTAAACGAGGGACAGAGAAAGGGAAGCAAAAGAGAGAGAGGCGGGAAGCAAAAGAAAGATAGGACTCAGACAGATAAGGAGCCTGGGCAACAGAAGATCAAAGAGAAATGAAGAGGGACACTGGAACTGAGTAAAGAATGCAAACTGGACACCTTACGAACTATAAATTTGGGAAAAAGACAAATAAATGACTCGTTCCTGCCTGGTCACTTCTGAATGTATGACCAAAGCCTTTTGTTGACCAAACGAGGGACTTTTGCTTTCGCTGCTGTTCTCAGTGCTGCAGGAGATGCAGGCT
This sequence comes from Microtus pennsylvanicus, assembly GCF_037038515.1. Taxonomy (NCBI): domain Eukaryota; kingdom Metazoa; phylum Chordata; class Mammalia; order Rodentia; family Cricetidae; genus Microtus; species Microtus pennsylvanicus. The sequence goes on along the minus strand of NC_134583.1, from coordinate 223,969 downwards.
GCTTGTCTGCCTCTGCCTCTACCATGCCTTCCTCACCAGGATGACCACCTCTCCCTGCCTTCACCGCTGAAGAAATCCTCACCTCCTAGCAACTGCCTTGGTGCTGTGCTTGCTCTAAAGCCTGCATGAGCCCAGACTGCTCACTCTACAGTCTTGCTCCCCTCACCCATGTCAGACTGGGATACAGCAGTCAAATGCTACCACAGGTGCCCTCCTGTGCCAGACTACTGCTCCTGTGCTGGGCTGACGTCGATGGACTATGGATCCTACCAGCTTCTGCATAAAGGACAGGCGAATGGCAAAATGGCAGGCTAAGCTGTGCCAGGCAGAGCCGAAAATGAGGGCGAAGCTTGCCAGGGGCACAAGGCTGGCGGTCCGAGCTAAGCAGGTACATAAGACTGAAGGTAAGCAGAAGGCGGGGGCAACATTGGTGGACAGGAAGCAAATGATCTGGGCCAGTAGCCTCCCTTCAGGGATGGCGGCCTGACCAGAACGCTGAACTTGTGGCTTTGATACTAGCTCTACAGATGGCAGAGGGAACGTCTATACTAACAGCAGGTATGCTTTTGCCCTCACCTATATACACAAAGCAATATACAGACAAAAAGGACTGTTGACATCTGCGGAAATTTTGAGCCTCCAGGAGGTCACACATTTGCCAAAGAAGATAGCCACCATACATTGACCAAGATTGAGACACCCAATGTAATGGCTAAGAAGATCATAAAAAAAAAAATCATCCTAAGGTTTGGGATGCCCAAGATAATCATGTCCCATAATAGACCTGCCTTTGTTGCCCAGGTAAGTTAGGGTGTGGCCAAGACATTGGGGATCAATTGGAAATTAAGCTTACCAACCCCAAAGCTCATGGTCAGATAGATAGGATAAATAAGATTCTAAAAGAACAAATTGACATAATTGGCCCTGGAGACCAGCAAAAATGACTGGACAGACCTCCCTCCCTCCTGTCCTGTTCTGGGTTCAAAACACCCCGGCAATCGCTGCCACTAGTTCTGTTGCCTGGCTAGTTAGCTGCTGCTCATGTATCCGCTGACAGTGGCTGACCCTGGTGATGGAATCCTGAGCTCAAGGCTTACACAGGACAGGCACATCTGCTATAAGGTGGGCTTACATCACCTTTAAGGCTCTTCTTTCCTAGAGTCAGAAACCCACAGTGCTCTGCTCATTTTTTTAGTGTCTTTTGAAGCACAATATCAGACAGCAGAAGCAAAAGGCAATTCTGTTCTGTTCCTCCACTGTGTGTCTGGGACCTATTGACAGGAATTATTTTGTATAGTTTGAGATTTTTCTGGATCAGACTGTTTTGTGCAGATAACTGCAGAGAAAAGCAAACACACCTAAAGCTTCCTTACCTCTTGACAGGTTTTGTTTTTCTACAGGAAAATCTTACTTTAATCTGTGGGGTTATGAAATGATATGGCTTTCAAAAGATAAACAGATGTGGTTTAGTATATGATAAAATAGATGTCAATGGGAAGTTAGAACTTTTTTTAATGCTGTACTTACAAATGTAAAGCCTGGGTAAGGTCAGTCTCAAAAAAAAAAAAAGATATTTATGTCCTCATTGGCTGTCCTCTGGCTTTAGGGCTTTTTGTTTTGTTTTAAACATTTGTCATCCTGTATTGCATTTTCTCTCATTGTTTGTTAAAGTTCTCACAATGGACACAACCCTGTACTTTGGATAAAGCTGATGCTACAGGATGCAACGGAAACCCGTAAATGCAATGTGGTGCCAGCTGGACCGAAACTGACCTCTCCGTCACATTCCCTGGAGTTGAGGATCAACACTCCCGGTGTCTACAGCAGAAGAGATTCGTTTTCATAAATACTGAACTTGCCTCTTATGAGAAGGCATCCATGTGTTTCTTAGGGCTGAGTTAAGCTCTTTGTAGTCAATAGACTATTATTGCCACAGTGTTGGGTGCTATTCTCGGGTCTACAGTGGTTCACAATGTCTACCATGTAGTTACTTTCAAGCCTCATTCAGATAATTTTGTTAAGAGCTATGCACACCATAGAGATGTTATACTATGTTCTCCCAATACTGCTCTGTAAAGTATAAGTTATTTTGTCCCATCAGTTGTACTAGTTTTCATATGGCTATTGTCTGAGCAAATCTTTCAGAGGTGGTGCTCCATAACAGGAGGGGCCTGGACCTGTTGCTTTTAAAGAAAGGGAGTCTTTGTGCTACACTCAGGGGAAAATGTTACTTTTATGCTGACCATACTGGATTGGTTAGAAGATCCATGACCAAGCTTAGAGAGAGGTTAAGACAGAGACAAAAGCTGTTCGAATCACAAGGATGGTTCGAAGGATGGTTTAATAAGTCTCCCTGGTTTACAACTCTATTGTCTTCTTTGATGGGTCCCTTGATTATCCTCCTTCTGATACTCCTATTTGGGCCCTGCATCTTAAACCGCCTGGTCCAGTTTATAAAAGACAGGCTGTCAGTCATTCAGGCCCTAGTACTGACCCATCAGTATCACATGTTACCACAACAAGATACCGAGGTTCTGTAATTGCTTTGAGTAAAAGATTTAACTCAATAATAAAAAGAAAAAGGGGGAAATGAAAGACCCTACAGACCCCCTCCTCAAAATCCGCAGCTAGCATGCTCCCGGGGTAACGTCCTGTTTGCTTTAAAAACAAAATTCTCCGGATCAGCAGCCAGCCTGCTCTCGTAAGAACATCCCATCTGCTTGAGAGGGCAGGATGTCAATAAGATAGGACATCAACAAAGCAGGTTGACTGCAAAACAGGATATCTATAAGATAGGAACAGGATGACTTTTGCTGACACCCATGCTGAGAGAGGAAACCATTCATGCCCCCCGCCTCATTCTGATAACCACGCTTTTGCTTCTGTAAACTTGCTTTTTGCTCTTCCCTATAAAAAGACCTCCCCCCAGTCTGCAGGCGCGCAAGTCCTCCGAAAGACTTTGCCGCCCACAGGTACCTGTGTTTACTCAATAAACCTCTTGCTAATTGCATCCTGTGGCCTGGTCTCGGAGTGTCCTGGTTCTGGGGTCTTCATCAGAGAAAAAGTCCTCTCTGAGGGTCTTTCATGAGAAAGGAGGAGGAGAATGAGCAACAAGAGAACAAGGAGGAGGACATAAGGGTCCAGCCACCCAGCTACACAACAAGCCATGGAGGTAGAAGCAAAGGAAGGTATACAGAAATAGAGAAAGATAAAAGTCCTTAAAACAGTGTAAAGGAATATTCTGCAACAGACAATGGGTAACAGCTGATGAGGAGTTGGGGATGTGGCTACAAAGTGGGAGAACTCTGAAGAGAGATCATGGTGATGGTTGGACATATATGTCCATACATATAATAAACTAGACTAGAACTCAGCATGTAGGACACGATAGCCTTGAACTCTTAAGTTAATGTTACACTGTTTTGTGTGTGGGGTGTGTGCAACCCTGTAGTAATATGGGGCGGCGGCAGGGCTGCGTCCCCAAAACCCCCAGCCGCCTGCCTCGCTAGCTTATGGCCCGAAATAATTACACAGAAACTGTATTCTTTTAAACACTGCTTGACCCATCTCTATCTAGCCTCTTCTAGGCTAACTCTCGCACCTGGACTAGCCCATTTCTTATCATCTGTGTAGCGCCCCTAGGTGCGCTTACCGGGAAGATTCTAGCCTAAGTCCATCCTGGGTCAGAGCTTCATAGCATGCGTCTTCCCTGGAGCAGGTAGCATGGCGTCTCTCTGAAGGCGTCTGCTCTGGAGAGGAGAGCTGTCGAGTCTGACCTCACTTCCTCTTCCTCCCAGCGTTCTGTTCTGTTTACTCCACCCACCTAAGGGTGGGCCTATCAAATGGGCCTAGCAGTTTCTTTATTGCTTAGCCAAAGAAATCAACAGATTGATATATGACACTCCCACATCACTTCCCCTTTTTCTGTTTAAACAAAAAAAGGAAGGCTTTAACCTTAACATAGCAAAATTACATATAACAAAACAGTTATCAAGTAAAAGTTACATCAGAAACATTTATACATATAACAAAATTGACCGTAATCTCTATCAATAAAGCAAAATCTATACTAATGCAAATTATTCATGTCTATATCATATCCCCCTTTAAATGTTAAAGAACATTTATAAACTATAGTTGGGAACATGGGCGCAGTTTTTTCTCTCCAAACTGCTTCCTGCTGAATGGGGGCGTCGTTAATTAGGTCTTTCTTGGTATAACCTGTGTGCTAGTTTCATCTCAGTTGGCAGTTGAGTGAAGCAATTTTCTGAAGATGTTCACAGCAAACCTTCAGGAGGACGTGGTCCATCATACCAAATCGGAATAGAAGAAATGAACAGGGTCTCATCCTCTGTGAAAACAAAATAAGAAACTCCTTTCCAAAGCATCATGTCCTTAGATCCAAATTTCGAAATCGTAATACCCTTATATCCATTCTGGTTTAGCTTGGCAGCCCATATAATGAAATATCTCTCTGTACTTAGCTCCTTCACAGTCAAAAAATTTAAAGAAAACACAATGTACATAATCCAGACTCTCTGTGAATTTTCCATCTTTACGCGGCTTATTTTTATTTATATCTATAACTATCTGTACTCTGTCTCTTTAAAGACTTTACTTTTTTCTTTTTAAACCATTAACTTTATTCTCTATATTCTTTTTCTTCTCTCTCCCAAGCCAACGTACATTCATCCAACAGTGTGACTCGTTTAGCGGTCTGAATCTGTCCCATTGTGAATCTGCAATTTTTTACTATCCAGGAGCACTTTTGATTTGCACCTTTAAATCACTAGGCGCTTAAGAGTCTAAGCTGTGACATTCCTAGGTTAACTTTTTGCTTTTTGAGCGTATATCTTTGACCTGTAGACCAGGCTGTCTTTGAACTCTCAGAGATCCGCCTGTCTCTGCCTCCCAGGCATTGGGATTAAAGGTGTTTGCTACAACACCTTGAACTCACAGAGATCTGTTCGTCTCTGCCTTCTAGGCACTGGGATTAAAGGCGTGTGCCACCACACCTTGAAGTCACAGAGGTTTACTTTAAGAATTTTAACTTTTAGTCTACATATATTTTTTATTTATTTATTTATTTATTTATTTATTTTTCGAGACAGGGTTTCTCCGTAGCTTTTGGTTCCTGTCCTGGCACTAGCTTTTGTAGACCAGGCTGGCCTCGAACTCACAGAGATCCGCCTGCCTCTGCCTCCCGAGTGCTGGGATTAAAGGCGTGCGCCACCACCGCCCGGCTTAGTCTGCATATATTTTTAACACATTTTAAACCATTCAGAAATTTTCTCTGTCTTTGGATCTCTCTTTACTGTATATCTCTCTGTTTTTTGACCACATGAGTCTTTAATTTACCAAGCAATCTCAGTAGGACTACAGGCGTGGCTTTGCCGGCTAGAAGTAGCCCATTCCTTAGCTTTCCAACCTCATGGCTGAGGTACTGGCTGTAGCCATGTTTATAGCATTTCAAGGTCCCTGCCAGCCAGCGAGCTACAACAGACAACACTCAAGTCCTCTCTTGGTAGCCGGCCCTCCTGTCTCAAACAGTCAGAGTTTGGCCTGGCAGGATGGCCCAGAAAGCCGGCATTTTAAAACAACACAGGTTTGTTCCTGCTGCTGAGTCAGGAAAATTTCAAAATGGAGGACGTACCATTTTGTGCTAGCTCTGGGGCCACCAGGTAAGAGCGGCACTCAGCACTTTAATTCTGAGACTGAGCACGCAGCACAGAAATTCTTTTCATCCAAGTTACGTCCAAATCTGACACACAGAGCACTGCGCAGTCTGAAAACACGTCTCTGTATGGCGACAGGAATCCGCCATGCTCTTCCGCCTGCCTAAGCCTGATTCCGCCTTCTGCCCAGGTGCAGGCGGGGAGCTCTGAGTCATCGTCAAGTTCTCAGAGCACTCTCCTTCCGATCCCAAGCGGGAACACAACATAAAGCCAGAGTTTGCACTGGCGGCATAGCCCCAGGAAGCCACGCTTTGAAATGACACAGCGTTTTTTCTGCTGCTGTTGCTGAATCAGGAAATCTCTCTACAGCACGCCACCAACAAACAGCAAAAATCTGTGTTAAACGCTCTCTTCCTTATTTTTAAGCCTTCTCAGGTTTTTTAAGTGGGTTTAGTCCATCACGTGGGGCGCCAAATGAAGGCGTAAGTCACAAACAATGCCACACCAGTTTGGAATTATGATTAATAGGGTGGTATTTATTTAAAGGGGAAAAAACTTACAGATCACTGTCAGCCCTCTGCGTAACCAGGAAGGAAGTCAAGTCACCGGCGGAGCAGGAAGTGAAGAGAGAGAGAGCGAGGAGAGGGAAGTGGCCGCTTTTTTAAAGGGAGAGAGACCACGCCCCAAGGGGCTGGTATCTCAGCGGCAATAGGCTGGAGGAGTGGGAGGACCTCCCGTAACACAACCCAGTATATGTGTAGAGGTAAGAGGACTCGTGGGGGTCAGTTGGTTCTGATTCCACTGCATGAATCCTGAACATTGAACTTAAGTACCAGCTTCTTTGGCAAGCCCCTTTACCTGACACACCATATTTCTGGCCTACTATGAACACACAGACACATGCACACACATACACAACCTGCATGTGGACATCATGACTGCTTAGTATCCATGAAAATCAGAAGAGGGAGTTGGATCATCTGGAACTGGAGTTAAAAGGATGTGAGCCTCCATGTTGGTGCTGGGAACTCAACCTGGGTCCTCTGCAAGAGCAGCTAGTGCTCTTAATCACTCAGCCTTCTCTCTATCCTCTCAATATGAGTGTTTTTTTAAAAAAAATAGTTTATTTACCTTTTTAATTTTTTTTTAGTTTATTTACTTTTTTATGTGCATTGCTGTCTTGTCTGCATGTATGTGTTTGAGGGTATCAGATCTTGGAGTTATAGACAGTTGTTAGCTGCTATGAGGGTGCCGAGACTTGAACCTGGGTCCTCTGGAAGATCTAATGAGTGGAGAGTGAGCGTCAACTACAATTTGTCATAGCCTGCCACGAGCATACTGCTGGGAAAAAAAACCATGATTATTGAAGGTTGAATCAGAGATCCTCACACATTATAGGGGCAATCATTTCTGAAAGACAAAATGTTATCACACTACTCTTCCCCCCCCCCCCCTCTCTCTCTGGCTACATGTCTCTGTTTGTCTCTCTGGGTACAGGTGTTTGAGCACCACTGTAGCAGAATGTCCTGAGGGCCTGGCACCGGAGGGATTGCAAGTAACCTCCACTAGCTATGACACCCTGCTGAGTTACACCTGGCTTGGCTTGAGTTTTCACACAGCCTCCAGGCCTTCCTTTGGGTTACAAATACCTTTTGTTGTCCTATGTGATTCTTGACTGACAGTTTTCCATGGATACAAAGACTATGCAAAGCTTGATTCAGGGAAACCCGGAAAGCCATGGATCAGGTATATGCACAGCATTGTATTGTGGAAGTTTCTGTCTGCAACCGCAAAGGCTAAGTGTCTTCTCCAAGTGTCTCTGAGTCTTCATTTCTCAGACCTGTGTGAACCCACACTCCCATGCCAAAATATTCATGACACACCACAACGTAGAGACAGTAAGAACCTGAAATCCCTTTCAAGAATGTCCTCTTCCATGTGGCTGGTCACGGTGTTCTGCTCAATTTCAACAACTTTGGCTTGTGGGGAATTTCAGAGTCACACAATGCAAAAAATGTTAATGCAGTTTTAGGCAGGAAGTTTATAACTTAATTTTCTGTCATGAAAACTAAGATATCCAAAACAACCTAAGGATGCTCTTTAAGGGCATAGAAATCTAGAAGCACCCAAACCCAAAACAGTAGATGAGGAATAATAGGAAAGTTCAGAGTTGGAAGCAGTGAGGTGAGCATGCAAATTAATAATAATGATGATAATAATAATAAAGAGATCCCTGAAAGAGCTGGTTATTTCCAAGGATATGTATGTCACAATGCAAACTCCTGAGTGAAAGTGCAGAATGAAGACAGCCTCACAATACCTGGACCACAAAACCTCTTTGGCCATGTCTGGGAGGCTACCATATCGCTCTGCTTTCTTACAAAGAGGAGAGAATTAAAATTAAAAGTAGCTAGTCACCCTCTCAACATCTTACTGCTTCTTGTATATGACAGGTACCCTAAGCAAGTCAAGTCCACACATAGGTAGAATAGACTTTGCTACTACTCTGCAGAACTGGCCAAGACGTATTGTGTCTAGTCCCAGTGAAGAACTGGTACCTGATGTTGATTTTGTACCAGGTCATCAACTTGGTGTTCCTGTGACTCAGCATGGACAGGGAGCTTGCATGACTCAGCCTGCACCCATGGCATTCCCTGGCCCCCAGTGATTTGATAAACATTAGGAATGTAGAATGACGTAGTCTCTCTTGCCTGAGAAATAACAAAAGCATAAGTTCGAGTGATTTTATGATAATTAAAATAGAAACTCATTCCGAAGGAAAAAAAAGGAGAAAAAAGTTGTATCCTAATAAACTGATTTTTAAAAATTTACTGTGAGGTTTCTAAGTTCTACCTTGTCTATTCCATCTGGATCACTTTTAGGACTGAAGGTGTTGTCAAACCAGTTGCCAAGATAGGGAAATGATTTGGGACTGGGGTTAATGTTTAAAGGAGGAGGTGTTGTTAATTAATTTCGGGCTGCAGTGTAGAGGACAAGACGGTTACGCGAGGAAAAGACACAGACACGCGGCGGTCCCACGTGGGTGCACTTTAATGGGGGAGGGGCAACAGGCAGGTGAAGGTGTGCCGATACACTAGGAAAATGGAAGAGGGAAGAGAGGGAGAAGAGAGAGAGAGAGGGTCGTAGGACCCTCGCTTTTTAACGAGGAATACAAAGGCTCCTGGGAAATGTCTGTATCCAGGAGAATGCTGGGAACTGTAGTTCGGCAAAAGAACAACAGGAGGCATGTGCCACCTTCATCAAAGTGTCTTATTCAGAACTTAGTCCTTGCAAACTTCCACTCTATATCAGCAAGACATCATGAAAGGCACAAATACAAGGTTTTGAGAGACAGGAAACTGGAAGATGCTGTTAGGTCTGATTTAAGCTCTGTAGTTGCTTCTAGAGAGGGCAACATAGTGGTAGTTATATAAACTCAAATTACATGTTCATTATAAATGCAAATTATATAGATCTGACAATCCACTTTGAGAAATACATTTTGTTGGCTATGGTGGTACAGGCTGCTAAACCCAGAAATTCTGAAGTTGAGGCAGAATAATTATAAATTTGAGACAAACTGAGAGTAAGATCCTATCTCAGGTAACAGAAAACATGATAGGGTGTCACATAAATGCTGTCACAACAACAGAGTAGCATTCAATCTAACTTTAAAATATAAATCACAAACACCATGAAGCCTCTCAAGTTGTCTCCTCCATCTCCCACCAAGGCCTCTTTTATGACAGAAGGTGGTGTTGAACCAGGTGACATTTATGAATGGAATATTGTAGGGGCCAGATTATACAAGCCCATATTCCTACACTGTAGGGCAGTCAGAATTCTGAGCAACCTGGCAAGGCACAATTTGCACCTGCCACACAGACGGTGGTGGCTTAGCCTTTTGATAGTGATACAACCTGATGCTCTTCTAAGCAGGTGGTCAGGATATGATAATATGTTTTCTGCTCCTTCTATTGTAATTTAGGTCTCAAGCATGGTTTTTCAGCCTATGTGACAGAACAGGCATAGATGTGGATGTGACCTAAGTCATTCTCCCTGCTACCTTGGAAACAGAATGCTAAACTTCTCTGTCAGTTTACATTTTGGTATAAAAGTTATTTGAATAATAAACGAGGATGGATTTTAGGGTGTGAATTTAGGATTTCGTGAAGGATCCCTGAACCTCCCTCCCAATAGAGTTGTGTGAGTTGTGTTTTCCTTCTCACACCTCCACTCTGGTATGAGGAAGAGTTTATGTCTGGGCTGATCCCTGAATATTGGCTCCCCACAATGTGAGGCTGATAGATGAACCTCCAAACACATGGAAGAATGACCAGAAATATGGAGGAGAACGTGAGGAACCCATGAGAAAATTGCACCACAGATGGAAAGGTAAGGAATGAGTGCTCAGAACTAAGGGGTAGAATTTAAAAAAGCATGTAAGTGGGAGAATAAATCAGGAATAAAAATCATAAACAATAAGGTATATAGATGTGACAAGGAGACAGTATTCAGTTATGTAGGTTGGCAGCTAAAGGAAGTTAAAGTGGAGCAGAAACAAAGGCAGAGATATTTAGAGTCTGTAGGCATTATGATCACAAAGATGCAGCTTTTAATGCTGCTGAATGGGTAGAAAGAATGAAGGGAATATAGCATTTGGCCCAAAAATGACCTAGGTTACCACTGAGATTGTCCATGCACATGTGCTATAGCTAACTGAGTTTGATCCACATGAAGTAGTGAGCTGAGTCTAACCTGTCTGTCTGTAAGGCAAGCAGGAGACAAAGTTCAGAGAGCTAATACTACCTCCCACAGTCAGCACCCAGAGTCAGCCAATAGGACAGAGTAGAAGATTCAGGAATTCTCCTAATTTTATGATTACAAGTTAAAATAAAAAGAAAAGATAGTAAGAATCAGCACAGCTACACCCACTGGAGCTTGTGATGGCATGCCATGATCTTAGAGCAGCCACAATGACAGATACTAGAGAGCCTATAAATGTACCACTCACCTCTGACCTCTGATGGGACTTTTTAACTTAGAAAGCATGACTTGTACCCAGGCAGAATGGGGATGAGGAACGGGCACCACCTGCTCCCTAGAAAGACAAAGACCCAGAAATACAAAGCCAAGTGACAAATAGAGGGAGCATGACCTGCCAATATCAAGTTGTTTTCAGTACTGTGGCTCTGTAGTGAAGTTTAAAGTCAGAGATTGTGATGATTCAGAAGTTCCATTATTGTACAGGATTGTTTAGGCTATCCTGAGGTTTTGTTTTCCTTATGAAGTTGAGGATTGTTCTTTTGAGGTCTGTGAAGAATTCTGCTATAATTTTAATGGATGTTTGCATTGAATCTGTAGATTGCTTTTGGTAAAATTGCCATTTGTTGCTATGTTGGTTCTACCATCCCAAGAGCATGGGAGATCTTTCCATTTTCTGATGTCTTAACTTTGTTTTTTCAAAGATTTAAAAGTTCTTGTCATACAGATTTTTTCACTTGTTTAGTTAGAGTTACTCCAAGATATTTTATGGTATTTGTAGCTATTAGTAAAGGGTGATGTTTCTCTGATTTCTATCTCAACTCATTTATCATCTGTGTAGAAGAGGTAAGTTTAGGTTATTTTCAGGTTTTGGCTATGACAAAATAATTCTGTTAACATAGTTGAGCACATGCCCTTATGGTAAGGTGGAGCATCTTTTGTGTATAGGCCCAAAAGTTGTATTCCTGAATCTTAAAGTAGTTTATTGTCTAATGTTCTGAGAAATTGCTATACTAGGGGCTGGAAAGATGGCTCAGTGGTTAAGAGCATTGCCTGCTCTTCCAAAGGTCCTGAGTTCAATTCCTGGCAACAACATGGTGGCTCACAACCATCTGTAATGAGGTCTGGTACCTTCTTCTGGCCTGCAGACATACATGCAGACAGATTATTGTATAATATATATATATATATATATACATATATATATATATATATATAATATATAAGTCGTTATACTAGAATCCAAAGTGGCTGTGCCAATTTGCATTCCCACCAGCAGCATAGGAGTTTTTTCTTTACCCCGCATTCTCTTTAGCATAAGTTGACATCAGTGTTTTAAATCTTGGCCATTCTTATAGGTATAAGATGAACTCTCAGAGTTGTTTGATTTGCATTCTTTAATGGCTAAGGATGTTGAGCATCTTTTAAATGTCTTTCGGTCATTTCAGATTCATCTGCTGAGAGTTTTCAGTTTAGGTCTGTACCCTGTACTTTTGTTGAATTATTTTTTCTTTTGATGACCAATTTCTTGAGATCTTTGTATGTTTTGGAGTTGATTAGTAAAGATCTTTTCCCATTCTATAAGCTGACATTTTATCTTGTTGACTGTATACTTTGCTTTATAGAAGCTTCTCAGTTTTAAGAGATATCGTTTATTAATTGTTTCAATGTCTGTGCCACTAGGGCTATATTTGAGATACACCAATGCATTTTAGTGTACTTTTAACCTATTCTTCTGTGAGGTTCAGTGTGGTTGGTTTTATGTTGAGGACTTTGATTCATTTAGACCTAAGTTTTGCACACATAGATAAATATGGATCTATTTTCATTCTTCTACATGTTGATGCCCAGTTATGCCAGCATCATTTTTTGAATATGCTTTCTTATTTCCACTTTCCTGTAAGCTAGGCAGACTTATAACTTATAAGGAGGATAGTTTAAAAACTTTTAACTAGATACAATGGCTAAATTCTTCATAACATTTTTATAGCAGTCCTTAAGCCACTAAATAAAATTCTTAGAGGAAGCATTGAGCCAATTTTCAATAGACAGCTTATAGAAGCTGCCAAACAGGTACTCAAGCAGGTAGAATATACTATACAATAATCAGAGAGTACATTATATTAATTTTGATTCAGCCTTATCAAGAATGTATATTGAATACAAAACTTACTTCTACAGCAGTTTTATGAAAAAATGGTTTGCTTTTTATGACTGAACCTTCCCATTCTGCCAGTTAGATATTAAACTCTTAATTTAAAGCAGGGGATTGAACAGTACAAAAGAGCATATGAAATCTAGGGGATGTTTTAGCAGAGTACTGACTATGATCAATGTTTCTTATAATAAGCAATAAATTAATTGATAATTTTAAAGTAAAGATTCTTGGACAATTGTGTTTGTTCAATTAAAAAGCCAGATTAATAATCTTTTCCCAGCTGATTGTTGCTGTTATTTGCACAGCTATATTTTGCTAATGTTATAGCTAAAGATTCTTTAAAGGATATTCTGCTAAATCTTACAGATGGTTCATCCAATGAAAGAACTGCATATATGGTTAATAATAAAAAGGAATTGTGGAGTGTGCTTGTAACTTCTTGAAAACAGCTTAAATGGATAAACGTTGCAAACAGATTCTGGCATGGTGGCACCAAAGTGACCTTTGTTAAGGCAAGGTGAAGAAAACCCTTGTGATGAATTATAAAAAGACCCAGCCCTATATTAATTTGGGGTCCTTTTTTCACAGAAAGAAAATAAAGCTGGATGAGATGACTGCACATACAGGAAAGGAGTGGCAGTGCCGATGACATCATAGCTGATGACATCCCCTAGAGGAATCCAAGTGAGAGGAGTTGGATGAAAAGCCCACAGTCTTCTCCACCCCCATAGAGAAGAGTGCCTGATTCATGGGACCTGAGGCCATCACTCTGCATTGCTGGATGCCATTCTGAGCCGCTTCCGGAAACTTGGGACACACACAGTCACAGAGGTCCTGCTGTACGATGACTACAACTTGCTTGCAGTCTGAATCCTGTTTACTTTGGAGCTGAAATGCAGACTGAAATTTTGACTGTTTTAATCTTTGGGACACAGAACTCATTTTGATTAAAATATTGGACCTGCAAACTAAGACCTAAGCTTTCTCCTCATGGAAGGAAAGACACAAAATTAGAAATGATTGAAGCCCTTCTTCACTCAAGAGGGGGGCAGGCCTGAGGGTTTAACTGTGGCCCAGAGACTGGAACTGGTATTTGATAGCAGCAGTGTCGTTGGACTCTCACCTATCAGAAAAAACTTTTATTGTCTTTTGATTAATATGGATTTAAAAATATGTCATATGTTAAATTGTGGGTTTATTGTTAATTCCCATTCTAGAATTATAGTATTGACCTGATAATGTTTGTAACTGCTTATAAGATGTTGAGAAAAGTTTTGACATGTCCTGTAAATGTTTGGACTTAATGCATGTGTTAAGAAGTCTAGATTTTGAAACAGTATAAAATTATCAAGAGGTGCTCTAGACCAGCAGAAGAAACATTTTCAACTCAGGCGATCTTCCTCTCCTTTAAATAGGAGACTATATCTTATAGGAGCATGATTATTCATAAAACATTATGATCTCTCCTGACAGAAAAAGTATGGCTCCGAAACACAGAGCCCAAAGGTATTTCTCTCCCTTAATCTCTTTTATTCACAGAGGTCGGAGATGGGTTTGAAGCTTCTCCCCAGATGCCTAAGACAGGAACTCCATGATTAGAATGCTAGTTTCTGATGGTAAGTGTCGGTAGATGCAGGAGTCTTTGCCTAAGGCAAACACAATCATCTGCCCTGTTGCAGAAGCAAGGCTTTATTAAAGTTAATATAAGGGAACGGATGGTAGAGGGTGGATTATACAGGCCCATTTTCTTACATTGTATGGCATTCAGAATTCTGAGTGGCCTGGCAAGGCACAATTTGCATCTACTACACAGAAAGGAGTCTCTGCCTTTTGAGAGTGAGACAACTTGACACCATCCTAAGTAAGTGGTCAGGCTATGCTAAGGCCATCCTGTTCCTTCTATTGTGATTTAAGAGATCCCCTGGGGAAGAGGTGTTTTTCAGTCTACGTGACAGAGCAGGCACAGGTGTGGATGTGACCTAAGTCATTCTCCCTGCTATCTAGGAAATGGAATGTTAATGAACATTACCCTCGGTTTACATTTTGATATAAAAATGGTTTAAATAATAAATGCAGGTGAATTTCAGAACGTGAATTTAGGATTTCATGAAGGATCTCTGAAACGTCCTCCCTATAAAGTCGTGTGAGTTGTATTTTCAAATCTACACCGAATAGTTTCCAGAATTTAATAGTTTGGGAATATTATGAGACATATGCGTCTTTATGTAAGTGTAGGGCTCACTTCTCTAGTTTCATTAGGAGTGGTATTACTAAGTTTCGAGGTTAATTTACGTGTAACTTCAGGCTAACCTGCCCTTAGCTCTCCATATCCTCTTCAGTGCTTGTTGTTTGCAGCATAGTCTCGTTATGGTTTTCAGTGGTATTTCCCAAATGGGTAAAAATGTTGAATTATCTGCAGATATGCATATTTGTCACCTGTCAATCTTTTGTAATGAAGCATCTATTCAGAATGTATGTCTACTTTTATTGGCTGGTATGCACATTTTTGTAGTAAATTTGTAGGCATAGGTTTGAAGTTTTCTTTTTATTAAGAATAGCTTTAGTTTTATTTGCATCAGATTCTTCTGTGTCATCTGAACAGCTTTACACATAGATATCATCTTCAAATAAATGAAACCTTTTTATTTATTTATTTTTAATTAATTAATTTATTTATTAAAGATTTCTGCCTCCTCCCCGCCACTGCCTCCCATTTCCCCTCCCTCCCCCAATCGAGTCCCCCTCCCTCATCAGCCCAAAGAGCAGTGAGGGTTCCCTGCCCTGTGGGAAGTCCAAGGACCTCCCACCTCCTTCCAGGTCTAGTAAGGTGAGAAATTCTCATCACAAAACATTCAGGTTTGAAGTTTTCAAAGACCTTGTAGACATCTCATTCCTAAAAATCTTCCTTTATGCTTTTGTTCAGCCTCTTGGCAACTCAAATGGCTTCATTTTTCTCATCCAGTGGCTCTCCAAAAAATTATCATCCTACAGACAGCTTAGTCCCTGAATGAGCTCAGAATGAGGTCACATAAAGTAAATCTCAGTAAACAAGTGTTAGCGAGATAGCTTATTTTGCAAAGGTGCATGCTGCCAAGCCTAACAAGCTGAATTCAAGTTCTAGGACCCAGATAATGGTACAAAAGACCTGACACTAAATGTATGATTTAGAAAATGTACATGTGTGCACACCCTCATGAGCACACACACACTTAGACACAAAATTAATAAGTTAATTAAGTAATAAATTAATATGAAAAAGAGAATCTCTGTAAATAAATCTTTTCCATGTAGTTACTGGACTGATCAAGTGGTTTAACTATCTGGAGAGGGTGTGGGTAAGAATCCCAAACCTCTCCCCCCCTTCCAGTGGTTTCTAGGGTGCTGTTTTTGGCATGGATTGCTTGTTTTAAATGCCAGAGTATAGTCTGTGCTATTAAAGCAAACTGGCAGCAAGACCTAGAGTTTAAAACAAACTAAAATGACACCGATGATTACAAGAATGAGGAACCCTTGTTTTCTGTAAATGATGTGTATATAATATATATTATATGCATTGTGACTGATTTAATAGGCTGATAACAGTCCATTACTTCATACAGTCAACAATCGTGAGAACATTTGAGATGCCCAATCTAATCCTTAGAATCTGTAAATATGTTAATAGCACATGAAAAGGGAGAATTAAAGTTGTGTAAGGTTTCATTAGATGGCCCTTGGAATAGATTATCTGTGTGGGTTAAGTATAATCTCTAAGTTGCTTTTAAATGCAAGAGGGAAATATAGAGGGAGTGCCAATGTGATACCATATGAGAGACTGAACCAGACTCAACACTCTTGCCTTTTAAGGGGAAAGGGGTTGTTAACCAAAGAAGGCAGAAAGTTTCCAGTGATAGGAACATAGATTTTCTGCTAGAGTTTCAGAAAGTTCAGCCAACACCTTGACTTTAGTGATGAGAAATGAAGGCTGATAGGCTTCATCTTACATTCATACACAGTTGTATGCAGAGTTCAGTATCTCAGTCTATTGGGCTGAGGACCTAGTTTCTTGCTGGCTCTTGAGCAAACACTTCTCCCCGTTCCCTGTCACATGTTCCAAGACATTTCACAGCATTGTAACTGACTTTAATCAGAGGAAAGGGAGAAAAAAGCCAGTTTGTTTATAGCCTAATCTTGTGAGTTCTTTTTTTCACCCAGACTTTGAAGGGACTAATTGACAATTAAATGTTGCATTTTTATAAGTATAGCATATTTGATAGGCATGTGCATTGTCCTGACACTACCTACCATAGGATTATTTCTATTGTGGGGGCCCACAGGTGTGAGTCCATTCCACCTTGCCTAGTGGTTAATGAGTTTGAGCTTGTTTTGCTTTCTCAGAGTTGTTAACTATGGGTGGCTACAACACAGAGATCCTGACCTAGGCTACAGCTATTTAGTATTTTGAGTATAAAGGTGTATCTGCTCCACACGGACAAAGATTGTGGACGCTCTGTCTATTCCTTGTACCATGTTAGTGAAGTATGCTGCATTCCCCATCCCCTTTTGGAACGGGGTAGAAAAAGGTGTGGAACATAAACAAGAACAGATTCAGGGTTCATTATTCACTGAATTTCTCTCCCAAGTGCTAAGATTAAAGGTGTGTGCCACCATCACCTGGCAATATTCATTTTTATAATTTTTTTTATCATAGTGAAAATATTCAACAGTATGCCTTCCATAATTCACTGTTTGAACAAGATATCATAAGTGTACTTTAAACTATGGAAGAGCATTGTTTGCTTTTGTTCTCTGTATATCTTTGTGGAGAACAGAGTGTCCTTAAATTTAGTAGTGGATATAAGCTGATGAGCTTCCCAACTTCTCTGTTGAAATTTGTTAGAAATAGCTTTTGTTTCCTGCAAATAATATCATCCCTTCATTCTTCTAAACCACTCCCCATTCTTATGCATATTGTATATTGAACAACTGTACACACAGACAGTTACATTTTATATAAAATTCTGGACAGTGAATAGAAATTTTAAAATTTATTTCTGTAAGCAACAATATCATTGCAACCAAATTTTCAATCTAAAGTAATTTGATTCAATTTCAAAATGAAGTAAGCCAAACAAGAATATCTGAACAGCTGAGCAACAGTAGGAAATAGCATACCATCTTGCTCAGTCCATGGTCAATGCATATATGCATTGAAGAAAATTTTATGCCCTCATTTCAAACTCTCCCAGTTCTGGATCCTAAAATAGTGAGAAATACAAAGCTGGAAGTTTCTGACTTTAATTTTTTAATTAGAATAGAATTATATAACTGACACTTATATTAAAAAACAATTAAATTTGATGAAAAATAATTTTTCTAAATTGAAGAACAGTATCTAATGTTATGAAAAAGTCAGAAACCTCAGTTTGTCTCCTAGTTCCCATTACTCTAAAGGATGAAGTTTCTCTTCATGATCAAAAGCTTTCTGTTCATTTTAGTACTGAGGCTATTCCTTTTTGGTAGACTATATTTTACTAATGAAACATTATTTTAGGAAATTAGTTTAAAACTATTGACAGTCAAAAGAAAGGAGAGTGTTCATAAATCTATAAGATGAAAGTAATGAAAGCATGCCAAAATAAAGTTCTCTTAACAGCAACACTGTGTGTCTGTAACACCCTATTCTGTGTTACCCCCTCGGTACAGTTCGTGTGCCACTGTACACGAGTTGGTCAAGGGCCTGGAAATTGAAAGAACACACAAAGAGACCTGGGTCATTCAAAAGGAGATCAGTGGAATGCTGTTTATTTAACCTTGGGGAAATTCTTATATACCTTGCTGCTGTGCAAAGATTTCCACCTAGGCAGGTAGGAAATTACCACACCAAAGATGGAGTCAACAATGCCCTACAGCTAATCACCAAGTGGGGCAGAGGGAGAATAGGAATGAACAAAAAGCTTTAGTTAGCTGACCAAAAACTGTTCTCAAGATGAACCCCAGGAACAAGAGTAGACCAGAGCCCAACACTTGGCCAGTGACTCAGGCATATTTCTAGCTAGCTCTTACACCTTGAATTAACCCATTTCTATAATCTATGTATTGCCACAAGTCTCTGGCTTACTGGTAAAGGTTCTGGGTGTCTGTCTCCTTTGGCAATTACATGGCATCTCCTTGAGTCCACCTACTCTCTTTCTATATTTCTGTTCAGATTTCCTGCCTGACTTTACTCTGCTAAGCCACTGGCTGAAACAGTTTTATTCATTGACTGATAAAAGCAATACTATACAGAAGGACTTCCTACATCAATCTTGAATGAGGGAGCAATTTGGAGGTTATCATGAAACCTGGCACCAGAGAAATTCCCAGGAATCCACAAGGATGATACCAGCTAAGACCCTAAGCAATAATGGAGAGGGTGCCTGAACTGGCCTTCCCCTGTAATCAGATTGATTACTACCTTAATTGTCATCATAGAATCTTCATCCAGTTACTGATGGAAAAAGATGCAGAGATCCACAGCTAAGCACTGGGACAACTCTTTAGAGTCCAGTCAAAGAGAGGGAGGAGCAATAATATGAGCAAAGGGGTTAAGACCATAATGGGGATACCCACAGAAACAGTTGACCTGAGCTAGCAGAAACTCACTGACTCTAGACTGATAGTGGAGGAACCTACATAGGGCCAAGTGAGGCCCTCTGAATGTGGGTGACAATTGTATGGCTTGGAAAGTCTGTGTGACTACTGGCAGTGGGACTAGGATTTATCCCTAGTGTTTGAACTGGCTTTTTGGAGCCCATTCTTTTTGGAGGAATATGGGGCCCCGGTCTACCCTTGTTCCTGGGGTTCATCTTGAGGACAGTTTCTGGTCAGCTAACTAAAGATTTCTGTTCATTCCTGTGCTCCCTCTGTCCCACCTGGTGATTAGCTGTAGGGCATTGTTGACTCCATCTTTGGTGTGGTAATTTCCCACCTGCCTGGTCAGAAATCCTTGTGCAGCAGGGAGGTACAAAAGGATTTCCTCAAAGTTGAATAAACGGCATTCAGCTGATCTCCTTTTGAATGACCCAGGTCTCTTTGTGTGTTCTTTCAATCTTCAGGCCCTTGCTTGACTCATGTATGGTACAGTGGCGTGCGAACTGTACCAAGGGGGTAACACAGAATCGCGTGTTACAGAGGAATACTTTGCTTAGCCCAGATATACAAGGGAGAGCCTTGGTCCTGCCTAAGAGAGATGTGTCAGACTTTGTTGACTCCCCATGGGAAATCTTACCCTCTCTAAGGAGTGGTTGGGGGTGGGGTGGGGGAAAGGTGGGGTGAGCGGGAGAAGGGAAGGGAGTGGGAATGGAGATAGATATGTAAAATGAGAAAAGATTGTTTTAGACAGATAGATAGATAGACAGACGATGGATGGATGGATGGATGGATGGATGGATGGATGGATGGATGGATGGATAGCATGATGCTAACAAATCTTCAGGTTACAAAAGGGGATTTATTAGAGTAGCATGCACAAGCACGAGATGCTTTACAGTCTCCTCGTTGTCTGTCAGGCTGGAAAGCCAGAGAATCTAGTAGCTGCTCTGCTTTAGATACAATTAGTGATGCAGTCCCACCCTGAAGATGAAGGTTAGAAGCCTCTGAGAGCTACTGCTGTAGGGCTGTGCTGAGGGACTGGAGAATGAGATGACATCCAAAGGCAACAGCAGCATATTGATGCGCTTTCTGCAGAACAGCGGGGTTAGCATGTGATGGCTGTTTCTCCTCTTTCACACACATGCTGTTGGATGGCACTGCTCCCATCCATCCTGGGTCCTCCCCTGTCCATTTACTGTCTTACATGTCAGTCATCTCTAGAAATGCCTTCAAAGACACAGAGAGATGCTTTATTAATCTCACAGATCATTATCTAATCACATTGATGTTCAAGATGAGTCATTACACAGCCCAGGCATGGAGGTTGGAGATAACGTTTGTCTTGAATGAAAGAGTTTCAAATTCACCTTGAGCCAGAGGATAAAATTCGGGAATGTTTGTAAAGCAGAGAGAGAGAGTGTCCTGTGCATGTGTACTCAAACCTCACAGCTCTCATGGGTCACAGATTCAGAAAATGTTGGCGTTAATGTGAGGTGAGGTCCCCAGGGGACACTTTGCACAGACCAAGTGAAGGGTTGATGATTTTAACAGAGACATCCTTCACTCAATTCCTCCAAATTAACCACCACAGATGCTTTAGAAATGGATAAAGCATGACCATTCTGGGGTGGCTAGGTTTCCATCTAAAACTTGGGGCTTTATTTCAAAAACTGGGAGAGTAGTCCTAACTAAATAGAAGAATAAGCTCTTTTAATTGGTACAACGACAATCTGAGGTGGGTGTTCTTATTCCCATTTTACAGATGAGTACACTGTAGCTCAGACTGGCTGAAGCAACCTGTTGCTAGCTGAAGGACAACCCTGCAGTCCTGAGAGAATTTGGCTCAGGCTCAGATACTGCTTCCTAGAATGTCCTAAACAATGTCTTTACTCTGTGCACATGGTTCCTTTTAGCTCCAACCTTCCGCAGTCACACAAGTCTGAGGTAGCACAGCTTCAGAGATCCAGAACCTACTATTTCCCAGCCAAGGATTACTCTAGGGCTTGTCTAAGCCCATGTTAGTAGACACCTGGTCTCCATCACTCCCACCATATTCACCAATATTCACCAATATCCACCATATTCACCAAGGCCATATTCACCAATTCCCATATAGGAGTTTGGGGACCATCCTTAACTTTTTTTTTAACTCTTTCCTAATATCTGGTACTGACTGAGGAAACAGAATGATTAGTAGAAAAGGAACCTAGCTGCTTTTATACCTGAGGGAGATTTGGAAGAGAAAAGGGAGCATGGAAGGGGCTAGCCCAGTGCACAGAGGGGGTTCAGCAGTGGAGCAGTGAGGTAGGAGGGGAAGGGGAAGGTGGAAGTTGAACCTCCACATTGGGAAAGCGAGGGGAAAGAAAGTAGCTCCATAGGAGGAGGTTGGGAAGTGTGGGCTTGAGGGAGTGGGGGAGGGGCCAGTGCCTCTGGCAGCATGGTGCTGAGAGAGACTGGCTACTAAGGGAAGGGAGGGGTGAAAGCACAGAGACCAAAAACCATGGGCACATATATATATATATATATATACAAAAGTCTTTTAAAATTGAGCCTGTCTGATACAAATGAACAGAGCAGGCTCAATTTAAAAAGATTTTTGTAAGAGGCTTACAGGGGAAGAAGCGGACTTGGCTTTGAACTGTATAACGCAAGCTCTCCGGTGACCCAAAAATTCCCAATCAAGCCAAATCAAAACAAGCCGAATTAAGAAATATCCAGGTTTAGCTGGGACATTGATGGAGGAAGGTCATTGGCTAATAAAGGAACTGCCTTGGCCCATTTTATTGGTTAGGACAGAGGTAGGTGGAGTAAACAGAACAGGATGCTGGGAGGAAGAGGAAGTGAGGTCAGACTTGACAGCTCTCCTCTCGGGAGCAGACGCCTCAGCAGAGACGCCATGCTCCCCGCTCCAGGGAAGATGCACGCTATGAAGCTCCGACCCAGGATGGACTTAGGCTAGAATCTTCCCAGTAAGACTGGTGCTATACAGATGATAAGAAATAGGCTAGTCCAGGTGCGAGAGTTAGCCTAGAAGAGGCTAGGTAGAAATGAGCCAAGCAGTGTTTAAATGAATACAGTTTGTGTGTTGTTATTTCGGTGCAAAAGCTAGCTGAGCAGGCAGCTGGGGTGTTGGGGACGCAGCCCTGTCGCTGCTCCTTATTACTACAGGCCATGGTGGCACACGCCTTTAATCCCAGAACTCGGGAGGCAGAGGCAGGTGGATCTTTGTGAGTTCGAGGCCAGCCTGGTCTACAAGAGCTAGTTCCAGGACAGGAACCAAAAGCTATGGAGAAACCCTGTCTTGAAAAATCCAAAGGAAAAAAAAGAAATATCCAAGTTTAATCGGAGATCTGCGCTCTCAGGTGACCCCAAGGGGAGCTGCAGGAATACGATCCCCAGGAGGAAGAAAGTGAGACCAAGTGTTCCTCTTTCTGGAGATCACTTAAGTACCCTGGGGACCTGGCCTGCTGAGATTTGGAGTCCAGACCAGGCCTTGGGGCTGGGATAGATATGAGGGACTGGGGCCTACGCTCCCAACTTGACACTGTGTTGTGCCTATTATGCTTTAAGTATTTGAATGTGGTATTGAGCCAAACACCATCCACTCATGCATTCATGGTTTTATATTTTAAACTTGGAACCTTAAAGAATCATCCAGCAAGCTGACATTCCAGATCCATTCCTGATGTTGTGACCCTTTAATACAGTTTGTCATGTTGTGGGGACCCCAACCATACAATTATTCTTATTGTTACCTCATAGCTGTAATTTTGCTACTGTTATGAATCATAAACACCTGACTGCTCTGAAGGTCCTGGCTGACCCCTGTGGAAACGTTTCTCTTCCCAGGGTCCATGATGCACAAGACTAAAATCCCTGGCTTGCTGGGTAGAGAGGCTTGATGCTGAGCTGCTAAACAATGTCTTGTAGCCTGAGTTTGGCCTTTGGTGCAGGAGGGCTGAGGAGCCGGGCCTGTGCCTTGCGCACGTCCCTGGGCAGCTCACCCTGCTTTGCCAGTTTCTTTTGCCT
The DNA here is from genome assembly GCF_037038515.1 of Microtus pennsylvanicus. Lineage (NCBI taxonomy): Eukaryota > Metazoa > Chordata > Mammalia > Rodentia > Cricetidae > Microtus > Microtus pennsylvanicus. The sequence goes on along the minus strand of NC_134583.1, from coordinate 200,731 downwards.
GAGCTTCGCAGCATTGGGGACCTGGTGTGCGAGGATGTCTTTGGGAGCAGGGATCTTAGACTGAAAGAAGGAGCTATGGGAGAAACTGAACTTGGGTCTCTGCAAGAGCAGCACCTGTTCCTAACTCCTGAACCATCTGTCTATCTTTTCTCTTTTGACTTATAAATACATGTTTTGTTTTGTCTTGTCTTTTTGACAGCTCTGTCAGATCCACACAGGCACTTCAAATATATTTCTGCCTGAGAGGCTCAGTCTACTACCCCTGTGCACGTTTGAATGAAGAATCTTTGCCACAGGCTCACCTGTTTGTACCCTTGCTCATATTGGGGAGGTTATGGAGGATTTAGGAGGGGCAGTCTTCTGGAAGAGGTGCGTGTCACTGGGGGTGTGTTTTGACAATGTGTTTCCCACCTCACTTCCGTTTTCTCTCTGTGTTTTCTGCATGTGGTTGAGATGCAACTGCTCAGTGTTCTGTTTCAGCTGCCCCACCATTATTAACCTTCCTTTGGAGACGCAAGCCAGAATGAACTCTTCCTTCCACAAGGTACTTTTGATCATGATGTTTTATCCCAACAGTGGAAAAGTAACTGCCATTGCACACGCTCAGACAGACTTCCTCCTTCAGTCCCCATATGGCATGGTGGTTTCATCAAAGTGTTTTCCAACAAATGAGACTTGTTCCTGTTCTCTGGCACCAGTACCAGTCTAATCACTCATCTTTGTTTGTTTGAGATCTTCTGCACCCAAGGATGACTTTGAATGTTGATCTTCCTGCCTGCACCTTCCACACACTGACTTACAGACATGTACTACCACACGGGGCTAATCACAGAGTCTGAAAGCTTTTGCCTCAAAATGTTCCTGGTCCTGGCCATTTGTCTCCATGTGCAGCCCCAGTGGTAAACTGATGCAGCCAGGCCCACGTCCAGTCTGTCCTCTACACCCTACGACTGCAAGGTTAGAGTCCAGCAGCTGCTCAGGCTGCAGCACTACCCTTCAGGTCTCACAGATACACTACTGAGACACTGTGACTCTCCAGCTGACATACTTCCATCCAGGCCCAGGGTTTCTCAGCTGGGGAGTGACTTATGTCAGAGGGCATTAGTGGCCACACATCCTGCTCCCTTTCCTCCCTCCTTCCTGGTTTAGGCTTGTGCAGTAAAACCACCACTATTCTCAGAAGGATGCCATGTTGGTGGGGCCTGAAATCTTATAGCCCCACTGCCATGCTGACATGCCACTACCTTTCTGACTGTCTGTGGCATTGGTAACTCTTAGTAAACACCTTTCTCCCCAGTAACCAGTCTCAGTGACACTCTTAAACCCTGAGAACTTTCACACATGCTGATGTCATCACAGCAGGGTGCTGAGGTGGCCACTTCATTTGCCAGTGGTATCAGAGGCTTGGGGACTTGACTTACAAGGTTCCCTCTTGTCATCTCCTGTCACCTTCGCCAGCACCATACTACTCAAGAGTTCCTGATATGGATTCCCTTTCCTGGAAGGCCAGAGAGAGTCCTACATGACTTCCAGCACTTTCTTGGCTATTCTGTGGAAGGGAGAGAGTTTGAGATAAATTCTCATGTAGTCAAGATTCTCCTGCCTCCACTTCCCAGGTGCACAGACTGAGGTGTGGATCACAGTGGCTGTCATTGTTTTAATTTTTAATTGTATTATATTTATTTATTCACCATATGTGTGAGTGTGAACAGGCCATGGTGTGTGTGTGTCAGAGAACAACATACAAGAATCAGTTCTTTCCTTTGGTCCTGTGTGTTCTAGCATTTCCAGTGTCTTGACCTCCTGAGCCATTTCACTGCATTTCGCTGTCATTATTTATTCTTTGACATTGTATGCAATTTTTCTTTCTCTGAGAGCTCCCCTACCCACTTGTCTCTGCTCTGACTGTGTCTGTCAACACCACAGCTCTCTCTGAAATGAACAGTCAATCTTTGGGATGCCTCCCCCATCACCCACAGTTACTGTGAAGCTGGAAATTCATCTACTTGGAATTCTCCAGTTTCAAGTCAAACTTTGGGAAGTAGAGCAATACTTCTGAGCTGAGGGTACTTCCGGTCCCTTCTGCTTTTCCCTCCCCCGGCTTTCTCCTAGGCAGGCCCTTTCTCCTCTGTAAAAGGGGTGGACTGATGATGAAATGACTGAGTCAACAGAGAAGAACTGAGCTGTGACTGGACTGTGTGCTTCACAGACTGAACCCTCAGAGGTCTCACTTGGGGAACCGGCTTAGAGCAAATTTCCAGTGGGGTTAGCAGTGCACGACTCCAGCAAAACTAAACTGAAACATCAGCAACAAAAGACCCCAGCTACTCTAAGCGGAAGCCTCAGAAACTGACTCTGGACTCTAGAGGAGGCCATCAGGGATCTGCCTTGGGGAGGCCGAATGCCACCCTTAGCTATTACTACTCAAAAGCTGTCCACCTTGTTGTTTTTAAAGGCAGAATCTCTTACTAGGACCTAGGGCTCAATAATTAGGCTAGTATGAGTAGCCATCAGCCTCGGGGGTGATCTTGTCTCCTCCTGCTCAGCACTGGGATTACAAGGATTGTGGTGATAGATAAGCAAGCTTGCATGGCAAGCACTTTACTGACTGAGCCATTACCTGAGTCCTAGGATCTGTGCTGTCAGCAATCCCCTTCGATGACTCTGATGTAGATTTTCCTGTGAAAACACATGAGGAAGTGTGCTGGGATGCAGTCTTGGACCACTTACTGTTCCTCCTCTTCCACCTGAGGAACACCAGCAATCCCAAAACCCCATCCAGGAGTACAGCAGCAGCCACTGCCAACCCAACTCTGGTTCCCAGATTAAGGATGTAATTGTCTTCACTCATCTGACCTTCTGTGGCCATGAGAGCATTTTTGCTGCATACAGAAGTTGTAGGATGGGGCTTGGAGAGGTGGACCTGGGGTCTAGGAAGAGATAAAGGAAGTCAGCATAGAACTTTCCCAGTAGGAATGAAGATATTCTAAAGATACTTCTCAGAATCTTTGCCATCAGATACTGAAGCAATGGATTCCAAGGAACTGGCATCACCAAAGAATTCTGAAGAAGCTGGGAGAAGGAAAAGGCAAAGCTTGGAGCCAGTCAGTGAAAGAACTGATCTCCCAGAGAGTTCACACAGTTCTGATAACCCCTCAGATCAACTTGCAGGAGAGACTGGAGACAGAGGATGATGGCTCACAGTGGGTGGAGCTACACCAGACCTGAGATTGCTTAGCTATGCATATGTCTTGCCTTCTATTTAAGCCTAAACCTCATGTCAGATGTGTCAAATCCCAAATATGGTTTTGTCACTGGACCTCCTTGTTCCTCTTCCCAATCTGGCCAAGCTGAGTGCTGCAAGCTGCTACATTACATAGAACTGCCCAGTCATCTTTTCATGAGCGACTTATCAGAACCAAGGGATCCATTAAAGGCTAAGCCCAAAGGCAAGGCTTTTGGTGTTCTTGTTTTGTGAATAAAGTGGCTGTCCTTTGCCGTAGATTTTTCGCTATAGCTGGCTTCCCTTCTGTTACATATTTGGGAGTTAATTCCCTAGTTCAGAACAGTTTCCCACGGCCAGGATTTTTTCCTCTCTCCAAGGTAAGCACAGAGCTCTACTTTCCTGCAATTATCTTTATCAGCAGGCATTTGGTCAGTGCTTAGGGTCCAGGCATAGATCATTACCTGCCCACGCTGCTGCTCTGCTTTTATCCCACTTCAAAGATTCTTAACTCCTTTTGCTCACCTCCACCTCAGTTCACTGATGACTTTAGTTCAGGACCCTCAAGGACAGCAGAAGAAATAATTTTTCTGCAATCCAGAGAAAGACCCACAACACCCACAATCACAACAACTGATAACAGCATAGCCCAGAAGCGTTAATTTAGAGGTCTGGCTGTCTTCTTGGTTTAGAGCACTAAGTCTAACTCCTGACCTAGACTATAAAGACTGCAATGTCTGGTGTGTGTGCTATCTGATCAAGGGTCATCAGCTTCTCCCTGACTGTTTATGTAGGTTACCTGGTAGCCTCTATGCATGCTGGGAAGTGGTAGTCTGATTTAAACAATCTGTGCCCTGTTCATAATTTTACTGAAAATAAACCTTTTAGCTCTTTCTACCACCTAAAAATGTAGTGTAGTACACTAACCTTCCCAATAGAATTCTCTGATTTAATTCTCTTAACCAACTTTCCCCATTAAGGAGTTCATATACAGACTCTCTCTCTCTCTCTCTCTCTCTCTCTCTCTCTCTCTCTCTCTCTCTCTCTCTGTGTGTGTGTGTGTGTGTGTGTGAAAACCTTTATCTGACTTTCTATGGGGCAAAAGAATCTGGCCCTGGAACCTGCCAGGGCTGAGGAATTGCTGGTTTTAAGGATATATATGTCTGGGAACATTTGTAACAGGTAGAACTGAGAACAACATAGAACAAGGAACAAGGGAGAACAAGAGGAACCATGAGAAATAATGGATTGAAGAATAAAAAATTATGGATAAACGGAACCTGTTGGGAGTAGACTTCTTTCCCCTAGATCTTTACCCTCAGATTTTTAGGCCCCCTTTAGCTCATCCTGGCATCTTTAATTGAAGCCTGAATGGAGAAATCTTAAAGGCAAGAACTTTAAGGCTCCTGTAAGCTGAGAAAGCCTCTTTCCTATGTTTTTCACTGTGATCTGCCTCTCTAATTGTCCTGTTGAAGACAAGTGGCCAAGACTGGATTGTTAGAGCTGCCATGGCTCAGGCTGGGATCCTACACTCAAGTAACAAGTGGGTTCTTGTCAGATTGGGGGAATGGACAGAAGGGCATGGGTATCTTTTCTCTTTTGGGGGATGCAGGATGAGGAATAGCTCTTTGAACCTCACACAGAAAGAAGGGAACAGATGCTGATGCTGAGAACTGGGTGAACAATGACAACTTTACTTCCTGGTAGGAATGTCCTCAGACGCTCATGTCATCCCTTACAAAGAGCAATCTCTAAGTCATACAGATCTAAACAGTCATTTTCTAGTAACAGTCCTTGTTAGAACAGAAGTAGCCAGCCAGGGTGGACAAAGATGCTCCTTGGATATGAGTTATTGAATCAAAATCTCAGTGCCAGAAATGGCTTGCCTCCCCATGCCTTATTGGTGAGCGTGGCTCAGAGCCCCCAATACCACACAGACTATTGCCATTGCTCTTGGTTCCCTACATAACTAGATGTTAAGAACCTATTGCTGAAGATGCTGCTCGCTTTTGGTGTAGATACAATGAAAATACATTGTAAAATGTGTGAAATAATCAAATACTACTAAAAATCTTTTAGCCATTTCTTTTATGTATGTCTGCAGTATGTGTCTGCTGAGTGTACATACACGCAAACAAGCAATGAGCACACACACACACACACACACAGGATAGAGTTGAGCACCTGAATATGATTTTGGGGACAGAAGAGGCTTGTGAGTCCTCTTGTACATTCTCTATCTTTTCCTCAGGAGCAGCATCTCTCTGTGATATGGGGGCTCAAGTATCAGCTAGACTGAAAGCCAACAAACTCTGCAATCCTCCTGCCTCCACCTCCTTAGTGTCACAGCATATGCAGGGACACCTAGCTTCCTCCATGGGTGATGGGATTTGAACTTTGGTCCTCACAATCACAAAGCCAGTGCTCTTAACATTTATTTAAAGTTGAAGTCCATGCAGCCCAGACTGGTGTTGAACTTGCTGTGTAGCTAATGACCATAGACTCCTGATCTCTTTGCCTCCACCTTCCACTGGGATCACAGGTTTGCACCACCCAACCTAAAAATCACTTTAAAATTGACTGTGGTGGAGCACACCTGTCACCCCAGCATTCGAGAGGCAGAGACAGACGGATCTCTGTGAGTTCAAGGTTCATCTAGTCTACATAGCAGGTTCTGAGCCAGCTAGGGCTACATAGTAAGACCCTGTCTCAGGTATAAATGGATGTAACATACGATATATCATTTGAACTCTGCAGTATGTGGTCCAGTGGCTTACAGCACATTCATTTTGCCGAGCAGGCACCATTACTATTCATTTCCAGACATTTCTTATATAACGAATTTCTTTGTTGTCCCAATCTTAACAGGGAGTGTAGCCAAACATATATATGTATGTGTGTGTGCAAATGTAGGTGCATATATCTATACATATATTTCACCTTCTTTCCCAGAATGTCTCAAAAGAACAAAACAAAAAAATAAAGTTGTTGGAAGCATAGTGGTTGAGTAATGACTGAGAAGGAAAGAGTCACTTCAGCCACTGTCATGGATAAGGTTAGAGTCACTAAGAAAGTGTAGTCCTGAGAGGAGAAAAGGCAGGTCAGCTACTGAGGGGATGGCTCAGTCCAGAAAGCACTTGCCTTGTTAGTTATTTTGTCAATTTGACAAAGCTGTAGGTATCTGAGAAGGGGAACCTCAACTGAGAAAATGCATCCATCAGATTGCTCATAGGCAAGTCTGTAGAACATTTTCTTAATTTGATTGATGTGGGAGAACCCAGCTCACTGTGGGTGCTACCATGTCTGGGCTGGTGGTCCTGGATGCTATGATCAAAGCAGGCTGAGAAAGCCACAAAAAGCAAGCCAGTAAGTAGCCCTCCTCTATGGCTTCTGCTTCAGTTCCTCTTCCAGGTTCCTGCCTAGAATTGCTGCCCTGAGCTCCATTGATGATGGATTGTGATTGGGATGTGTAAGTGAAATAAGCCTTTTCCTCCCTGAGTGCTTTGGTCATAGTGTTTATCATAGCAATAGGAACTCCATCCAGGACACCTTTTAAGCACAAAGGCCTGAGTCACATCTGGAGGGACTGGTGCCTGTCACCATGCACTTGTAATCCCAGCACTGCAGAGGGAACATGGGCAAATCCCTGGGCTCACTGCCAGCTGGTTTGGCCTACTTGGTGAGTTCCAGGACAGAGAAAGACCACAGGAAAAAAAGAAAGAAAGAAAGAAAGAAAGAAAGAAAGAAAGAAAGAAAGAGAGAGAGAGAAAAAAAGAAAGAAAGAAAGAAAGAAAGAAAGAAAGAAGAAAAGGCATAAAGGGTCTAGGGAAAGGTTTCCAAGGTTGTTACCTGGCCTCCACATGTATGTCCACACAGACACTTGCTTCTAAATATGTAACCACACTGACAATAACATACACATAAATTAAAAATTAATAAAAAAAATTAACCAGAGTTACTAGATAAAACATCTTCTGTGAGGTTTGATCCCTCAGAACCAACATAAAAAGCCAGATGTCATGAGCATCTGCAACTGCAGCACTGCTTTGGGGAGACAGGAGGCAGAGGTGGGAGAATCACAGGGAGGCTGTCTCAGCAGCCATCTTGCACTCTGTGGTGAGGAGGCACAACAGGGGGAGACCCTGCTTCAAAGCAAGTTGGAAGGAAAGAATTCAACTCCAAAAGTCCTCTGAGCATCCCATTGAGACACCCATGCCCACATGCCTGTGCACACACAAACAGTAAGTACAAATAAAAATGAAGACAGTGGAGCAGGATGGGATAGACAGGCCAGAAATGCATGCTGTTCTACAAGAGTATCTAAAAACCATATCTGGATTTGCACCTAAGTATACGTTATGGCTGCTAGTTTGGTGTTTATGGGGGACTCCTACAGTGGGAGTGGTGTGTCTCTGGCTCTTTAACTTGCTTATGGGACTCTTCCTCCTACTGGGTTGTCTTGTCTAGCCTATCACAATAGAAGGGCTTTTGCCTTGTCTTATTGCGTCTCACTTTGTTCTGTTTGGCTGTGGTTTCTTGGAGGTCTGCTCTTTTCAGAAAACCAAACGGGAGTGGAGTGGGGTGGATCTGATGGAAAGGAAAGATGGACAATGTCGGGGGGGAGGGGGAGAAGAATCTATTTTCATTGAGAGAAAGAGAAAGGGGCGTGTCATCAGGGGTCTTTTTGCTTAGAAATAAAAGAGAAAAATTTGCAAAGGAACGTATTATTGAATTTGACTACAAAAATAAAATTATGTGAAAAATAATAAACCAACTGAAGGATTCTTTCTCAATACTTGTTGCAAATATTTCTCTGGTTGTGACTTCTTTACACTAAATGTGGGAATTTTGATCAGATAAACACATTTCTTTTGGGGGTCTTTGGCTGTAGCTCAGTTGGTAGAGTGCTTGCCTATCATGCATGAGGCTCTGAGTCCCATCTTAAGCACTGCACACAGGAGTGGAGACACACCCTTGTGATCTCAGCACTTGCGAAGTGGAGGCTGGAGAATTAGGAGTTCAAGATCATCCTCAGCTACAGAGCAAGTTTGAGGCCAGCCTGGGCTATATGAGACTCATCTTTAAAAATGGAAAAAAAATGTCTTTTTATCATTGATTTTAACATTTTAAAAACAATGGGCGGGAATATTCAGTTAATGAATTGATTTTAAAAATATAATGGAAAGAAAATGTCTTTTTATCATTTATTTTAACACTTTAAAAACAATGGGCAGGAATATTCAGTTAATGAATTAATTTAAAAAATACTGATGGAAGAACCCATGGTGACCATGAGGTATAACTCAATGACAGAGCCCTGGTCTCACATGCATGTGGCCTTGGGGACCATCTGAAGTCCTTCTAAAGAAGAACAACATGGTGTGTCTGACTGAAGCACAGACAGGCACGGCTGCTTTAAATTGGTCGTTCTGTCAAGCACCTAACAGGTTATCTCAAGGTCCAGGAGAAATTAGGAAAGAAGGAAGAGGGAGGAGGCTGAGAAGAACAGAAATCTCAGAAAAGTTCACTTAGGGAAATGTGTTGGGGCACAGGAAACACAGATGTAAGGTGGCCTGGCCAGTTCTGGCTGTGGACTTTATCCTGAACCAGCACAGGGGTTAAGATGAGGAGTGGTTGGCCAGGGCGAGGCAGGTGGGCCCAACTTGGAGGGCATAAACCCGTTTATCGCTGGCACCCTGAGAATTGACAATGCAATTAATGATAATTGATTATTATTTGGTTCTTAATTTTATATTTTATTTTCTAAATGTTTATTTTTATTAAATTTTTGCAAACACATAGTGGTATGTGCATGTGTATCTGTGTGTGTCACAGATTAACCTTAGTTGTTCCTTCCTCAGATATCATACACCTCACTTGTAAGACAGCATGCACCAGATGCTCAGGTACCTATATTGGATTGTCAGCATCCTGTGGGAAAATACAAACAGCCCTCTTCCCCACACCAGTACAGGATCTGGACCATACCAGTTGCTGTCTGCTAGATTCTTCCATTTGACATGAGGCATCCTGGAAGAGTCTGGCCGCCAATGCCAGTCAGCAGCTGTATGAGATTGAGCATCAACAGTCCAAAAATTTAAAATGTATAAAATAAAAGACAAATGGTCTCTGGGGTTGGAACCATATTCCTCCTTTTTGTTTTATGCAAATAAGCTTTGAGCGTACAATGTGCTCGCTCCACTATAGCTTGTCCTTGAAGCTTATAGGGTATTTTTGTCTTATGAGAAATGGAGAACTCAGAGCAAAATTTAGCAAAGCCTGTTTTGGTGTAGGCTGGCCCATTATTAGTTTTTACAGTTTTTGGAACTCCCGTGTATGCAAAAGCCTGGAGACAGTGACTTCTAACATCCCGTAATTTTTTTCTGTATGAGCCGAGGCAAAAATAAGATGAGAATATGTATCCACAGTTACGTGAACATATTGTATGTGCCCAAAAGAAGGAACATGGGTAACATCCATTTGTCATAAATGAGTAGGAGCAAGCCCATGAGGATTAACTCCCAAATGGGGAACAGTTAAAAGTTCTGTACACAGAGAGCATTTTTTAAACAATATCAGTGGCCTTCTCTCAAGATATCTTAAAATGAAGTCTTAAACACCCAGCATTGAGATGAAAATGATAATGAGTGTTTTCTGCAGCTTCATAAGATTCTTGACTAACTGCACAAATTTGGTGAGTAAACTGATTAGACAATGCATTCCCCTTGCTCAAGGGACCAGGAAGGTCAGTATGAGCCTGCAAATGTCCTATGTAAATGGGAACAGATTGGGCCCAAAGCAAAGTTTGAATAGTCAATAACTGCATTTGGACTCAAGATACAGAGGCAATGTAAGCTGCAGTTTCCAAAGGTGCAAGAATTTTGCTTATATACTGACTGTTAGTAAAAAGGTTAAATGGAATATCAGGATATTTCTCTAGGGCCATCTGGACAGCAACCAATTCAGCCACCTGAGCCGATTTAACATTAACAGGCTGAATATCAAAATCAGGAGGGGATGATTTTTGAAAAAGGTGACCAACTTATAAACACAAGGTCCAGTTTTTAGCAAAATTCTGTAGCCAAGTTATTTCTGCCTGGGTATATGGTATAATAACCTTATCAGGTAACATTTTAAAGTTGGTAAACTAAGTTTATACCCTTTCTGAATAACACGTAGCACAGCTCATGGATATGAGATAACAATTTTTACAGGTGACACATGTTCATGTACCCATAGGATGGGTCCTTTCTGCCAAAAAACTCCAGTAGGACTATGTTGAGAGGGAAAATTATCAACAGCAGCGGCTGACTAAAGTCAATATAATGAATATGAGCAGAGGCAAGCTTTTCTTCAATTAAAGTAATACATTGGATTGCCTGAGGCATCAACTCTTAGAAGGAGGTTGGGTCTGGATTCCCCTGCAGAATGTCCATACAACCATTTACTGCTCTAAGATCTCACAGCAACTTCCATTTATGAGACTTTTTTAAATAACAAAGTATTTTTACAAGAGTATTCCAAGGAGAAGTGGATGCCACTATGCATCCTGTTTTTAGCTGTTCTAGGAGCTCACTCTGTAGACCAGGCTGGCCTTGAACTCAGTTTTGCCAGTCTCTGTCTCCAGAGCTGGGATAAAGTTGTGCACCATCACATCTGGCTTTTTATCTGGGCTGATTAACCTGCAGGGCAGTTTTTTTATGCATCCTGACCTTTGCATTGAAAACAATTTCTTGATCTAGCTCCACCTTGACCCCCCCAAGGGCAGAAACAATTACCTGACACATCACATGTGTAACTGGATAAAGTCATTTAAATTTCCATTTCTATGGGGGTGTAAAACCTCTTGCCAAAATCTGTTAGTATTTTTAATAGGTCAATTGCTTTATGATTGGTATAGCTGAGTCCACATCCCCAAAAATGTGACTTCCCATCGGGTCAACAAACTCAGAATAAGGTTCTTGAAGGCCCTTGAAGGATCTTAGAAAGCTGTTCTCCTGCCCCTTGGTTAAGTAAAGCTTTCCAGGGTTTACTGCAGCTGAGTGTAAACAGCAGGATCATAAGTGATCTGTGCTGCTAAACCAGCATACTGTCCTGCACCAGTTAGCATGTCAAGGCATTACAATCCTTCTGCATTTTACCTTCCATGACAATCTCCTCCCAAAAGACAGGCTCTGTAAAGCTGCCTTTTTTCTTTTACTAACTTTTTTAACAGTGCAATCTTTTTTTAAAAAGGTTTTTCTTTCTCTTTTATATTTTTCAGTACTCTTAAACTTCCTGCTCCTCAAAACTCTTAATAGAACTCACAGATTCTGCATCCTGAATCTCCTCAAAGGTTTTGTTCAAATTCTCTAATTGCTCTTTTACTTTATATCATCACTGAGAAGAGCATCTCTGACTAAATGCCACAGTGAAAATATCACTATGGAAAATCCTTCTGGCACTCACACTTTTAATACTTTTACCATTACCTGCTCCCAGTTAGTAATATTAAAGCCCCCTGCATGTAGAAACCAGGGACTAAACTCTCTCAAAAAATTGGCAACAAACTACCTTACACAAAAGAAAATTGTCTTAAGGAACTCTTGTGCTATCTTATTTTAATACCGGTGCCTTCCTTGCCTTGCTTCTCTAAAAGCACTATCAATTGGCCCTTTAGTCAGCCATCAATACCAAAACAGAATTACTTGCACCCATTACCAATACACCCTCACCACTCAATTTCTTACCTGCTGGCCAGCCTTCTGAGGGCGACCTCTCAGGGATCCCTACTTCTTCGACTGCAGTTGCTGATGATCCCAGAGTGACCTCCAATTGTAACACCCAATTCTGTGTTACCCCCTCTGTACAGTTCTCGCACCACTGTACCGTATGCGAGTCGGGCAAGGGCCTGGAGATTGAAAGAACACACATGGAGACCTGGGTCATTTGGAAGGAGATCAGCCGAATGCCATTTATTTAACCTTGGGGAAATCCTTATATACCTCGCTGCTGCACAAGGATTTCCACCCAGGCAGGTGGGAAATTACCACACCAAAGATGGAGTCAACAATGCCCTACAGCTAATCACCAGGTGGGACAGAGGGAGCACACAAACAAACAGAATGTTTTAGCTGGTGACCAGAGACTGTCCTCAAGATGAACCCCAAGAACAAGGGTAGACCCGGGCCCTACACCCCTCAGAAAACCACTGCCCTGTGGACACTTTAGCCCTGAATGCTTGCTGCTGCTGAGTCTGTAACCTCTCTGGGCTTCTTGGGTGATCGTTTCCCTCACCTCAACAGTGACTTCATAGCTACTCCAGTTTCTGAAGGAACCTTTCTGCCTCCCACCAACCTTAACAGACACTATGAAGAGGAAACCAAGTATCAGAGATGCCCTGGCACATGTCACGTGACTGGCACATGGTAGGTAACTGCATTTCAGTAATATCGAGTTTTTGTATTGCTCCACTCCACACTGACTTCTGGCTGCCTGCTTGGTGCAGCCTCTGAACTCTCCTCAAAGGCTACGGATCTGCTGCTGTCCCCCTGGGAGGCTGTTCCCACAAAACACTTGAGTGGTTTCTTCTAGCTGTGCCTGTTTTAGAGCCTTCTTGGGATGAAGTGGGCAAAAAAGGCTCACAACAGCAATGTGTCTCTCATGACATATTGCCTGGGACATCTCTGAGAGTGGACACAACTGAGTAGGTTCATGAGAGATGGAGCGGTGGCTGTGGTGGCCTAAGGGCTGGTTCTGTAGGAGGGTCATCCCTACCCTTTTCCTTGACAAGGTGCCATCAGTTCCCTGAAAGGCAGGAAAATGTGATTGTACCGGAGGAAGTGGCATCATTCTCTCTGAGTGACAAGGGCAGAGGTGGCTTCCCATTCCCTTAGATTTCCTGGCATTGATTGTCTTCTCCATGCTTCTCTGCAAGTGGCTATTCAGACTGCCCTCTGTCATATCTGCTTTCTCTGGCTTTCTCACAATTTCCATGGTCCTCATATCCCATGACCTGAGCTCTCTTGGTCATGGACTCATTCTCTTGGCTTCACTGCCAACTGCACATGGACACACTTCTATATCCATCCACCCTGTCCTGGATGCAGAGCATAGAAACTTTGGGATGATTTAGGCCCAAATAGTCCATCAGTCAGGAGAGGGGACAGGGCCTATTGTACCTTTCAGAAAGTCCCACTTTATTGGATGTGGTCTCATGTAGCCCAGGCTGGGCCTTGAACTTGTTATGTAGCAAAGGATGACTTTGGATTCCTACAGATCCTCCTCTTCCCTCCCATGTGCTAGGTGACAGGTGCACCCCATCATGCCCCTTTGTCCCCTGCTGGAAATAGAACCTAGGGTTCTGTGCGTGTCAGGCTGGTAAGCATGCCACCAGATGAGCCTTGTCTTTAGTCTTAGTGGAACTGAGAGGGGGCCCTCTTGGTCATGAGTATTCACCTCTGGGCTTCACCTGGCCTTGCTTTACAGTCTAGGATCTTTAGGAAAGGTTACTTGTTGGCTAAGTTTCTCAAGAAGGGGCTGCCCCCCCCGCCATGACCTGTATTATGTCAGTTGTTGGTCTCCAGCATTTTTATACAACAGGCTCTGGATGGTTCTTCAGGAACCCAGCTTTGCCTTGTGTTCAGCCTCACTGCTTCCACCTGCTGGCCCCTCAGTCCCAAGTCATGGGCTCTGTTCAGTTTCAAGACCTGGACTCAACTGGATCCCCATAGGGACACTGCTATGGGATGTGATTTCTGTCCAGGATGCTATAATCAGACTCCTGCAGTTAGAACCCAGTCTCCTCTAGTAGCAATGACTGGGCCATGCAGCCATGATGCTTTTACAGGGGAGGGGTACTTTTTTTGGAAGAGCATCCTGGGGCTGTAGTGTGCACAGATGGGGCTTTTACATACATGTAAATATGGGAAGTATCAGACTGCAGTGTTAGAACCTGGCTGCTGCTCAGGCTATACCACAAGTGTGCCCTGAACCCACAGAATAAATAAGCATAATTTTAAAAGTTAAAGCAAAGTGAGCTAGGCATGGTTGTGCATGCCTTTCATTCCTTTGGGGAGGCAGAGGCAGAGGCAGAGGCAAACATGAGTAGATCTTAGTGAGTTAAAGGCTAGCCTAGTCTATATATCCAGCTCCAGGCCAGCAATGGCTATACAGATCTTGTCTCAAAAAAATAAACCAAACAAACAAACAAATCCAAGTGGAATGTGTCCTGAGTAGTAACACCTAAGGTTGTCCACTGACCTCCACATTGGTGTGCACACGCTTGCACACATATGCTCCTGAATACAGACACAGACATATGCAAGGAGACATCCATAGCTGATGTGCCACCACATGTTTACCCAGTCCTCATCCTGAGTAAGCATGGCCTCCCGAGGCCAGTCTCTGTGACTCTTCAGACTTCAGTTCCTGATGGTATCCCCAACATCCAGACTCTGATTTTATACCCAGCTGTGTTTTCCCATGACAATGGTGGCAGAGAACAGGCACAACCCTTCCTATTTCTCTCTGACCCATCCAACTCCAAAAACTTCCCTCAAATAACACACAGTGAAGGGCAGATGGGCCCTAACCCAGCAGATAACTCATAGATGCAAACTGCCCATCTGTCCACTAATATGTCCCACCACCTACTCTCCCACTCCTTCAATTATTTTCCCCAGTGACAACTAAGACAGCCCAGAAGGAATCCAGAGTAGCTGTCCAGAGTGGGTCCTGAAGAGAGGTGAGGAGATGCTAGAGTGGGTGGAAGGATGGAGGCTGGTGGTGTAGACTGGATACTTAGGCTGCAATTAGAACTTCACAATAGTATAGTTGCCCTGGACCCATCTGAACCCTTCTCTCTCCCTTAGGATGACACAATCATCTTCATCTCTGTCATCTGCTGCTCAATCTCAGCAGGAGCACCTTTCTCCATCCCTGTAGAGGAAAGCCACCAGAAGAGACTCTCTACTATGTCCTAAAGTCCAGTGAGTGGCAGGGTAACGAGGGCTGTCACCTACTCCTGTGATATGAAATCCCCCAGATTCTACAGGTAGCCAAGGCAGAGGAAGGAAATCATATGTTTGAGTTTGAGGTCACAGAAACTGAGAAACCCAATCTCCTCTTCAACTTTATATACTGCTTAAATGAAGCTATTAATAGTCACAAAATGTGTTTCAGTGATCTAAAGAAAAACTGGTTACATCTTCAAGTTCTCTGTCTTCAATCAAAGTGAAATAGTGGATGACCTGCCTCCATGACCTCTCTACTGTTTGGAGTTTTGGTTAACTTTGGTTTGTTGGTCTCAAGGCAGAGTCTCATGGAGCCCAGGTTGACTTCATACTCTACAGGTACCAATGATAGCTTCCAATTCATAATCTTGCTATCTCTACCTGTCAGTCCTTGGGATTACAGGCTTGTGGCACCATGCCCGGAATCCTGGGTGGGGAACACAAATCCTAGAGAGTGGCAGCCCGGCTAGACCCCATGTCTGCTCCCATTCAAACAGCCATGTTCCCTTCATCCTGAGGGAATTTGACCTAAATGTTGTTGAGAATGTTGGTTTTGTTCAATGCTTTGTTATAGGCCCCTTTGTTGTTCCTCCCTTTTGAATAATGGAAACTTGTATGACAAGTCACATGACTGTTGGAGTACCATCCATGAGGCCTCTTCTCTGTTCCCAGCTACCTAGACGGAGGAGATGGTGAATGGACCTTTCTTCAGATGACTGGACAGACAGTCATCATGGCAGTCTGCTTGTATGAACACTTCATGGGTGCTCAGAGGAGTCACTACCCCAGCTACCAAGGTTACTGTGACCACAGCTGATGCTAAGTTCAGCCTCAGAGGGTTGGATCCAGTTACACCACAGCAGACATCTTGCAGCTGCCCCAGAAGACTCTACTTTAATCAGGAGAAGCCTTGGTGACTTCTCCATCTCTCCTATCTTCAGCTAGTCTGATCAGGAGGGGACAATTTTTTCCACTGACTCAGCAAAGAACCCAAATTGATATAAATTAGAGGCTTGTCATTGAGGGAATAAAAGCTCCAACTATGCAGGGCTGTGATTGTTGAATCTTAATCCTGCATGTCTGTCTTAGGGTTTCTATTGCTGCCAAGAGAGACCATGAGCATGGCAACTCTTAAAAAGGAAATAATTAATTTGGGGTTGCTTACAGTTTCATAGATTTAGTCCATGGTGGGACATGGTTGCATTGAGGCAGACATGGAGCCAGAGCAGGAGCTGAGTGTCATCCATCTGGATCCACAGGCATCAGGAAGTGAACTTCATCTACCATAAGTGTAGCCTGAGCATAAGAGACCTAAAAACAGCCCCCATGATGACTCACTTCCTCCAACAAGGCCTCACCTATTCCAACAAAGCTATGCCTCCTAAGAGTGCCACTCCCTATGGGCACATGGGGGCCAACTACAGCCACACTGCCACATGCCCATGCACCACCTCTGGCTGTCCTTATTGGTCAGTATGGATGCTGTCCTTATGTCCCAGTGGGCCCTTTGGTAGAAACTGACTATTAAATGTTAAGACAGACTGGACTTGGGAAGGAAGTCTTGTCCTAGAGGAGACCCCAGATGTCAGAATATCATCATGGCAGGAAATAAGGAAAGAGAGTGTTTGTAGATGGGCCTGTGAGGAAAGGAAGCTGAATATGAACTCAAGCAAGCCATGGTCTGTCACCTGATGAGGAGCATGGAGGACTTGGGGCCTGTAGCTGAGATGATGCTGTCTGTGGAGTAAGGGAGGAACCAGAATTTTCAGGCAGTGGTTCTCACTGTGGTCCATGGTCCCTGCCACTCTCAGTGTCCCTGCTTCTGGACACAGTCTGATATTCTCTAAGATTTCACGTGGAGTACTAAGAGAGACATGAGATGCATTGTTGGGAGGAAGACATTTGTTAAAAAGTGTTATTAACTCCATGGACAGAGAGGAAACAGCAGAGTTGGGATCTCGGGACCAGACACAGACAGACTGACCTGGGTTCTGAGGAGAGGAAATCAGAGTCCACACGGCAGATGTGGGGGTTCTCTCCTTGTACCTGTCCAAGGATGTGTGTCTCACAGCACAGGCCTGCAGCCCAGCTCTCTGATCCTGAGGCAGGAAACAAGGAAGCTGGTTAGATGTGTAGTCAGCAAGCCCTACTTTGATGGAAACTCACTACCCTGGTGAGAGATCCTGGCTCCTGGAGTTCTGTTAGCTGGGGATTCACAGACAGTGTTGTGCTTAAGAAGGAGAGGACTGTTTTCCATAGTCTGTTTTCTACTTCCACAATTTGTGTCCCCAAAATGAACTCACATCATTGGGCTTGGCTGCAGACACCTTTTCCCACAGAGCTATCCCTCTGCTCCCCACTCTTCTTTCATCCCTTAATATGTTATTTTCAAATGCTTTATTCAAAATGAACTTGGAAAATACCATATCCATGATTTATGCCCTTGAAGAATCTACATTATTTTTTAAGACATGGTCTCTTATTGGCCTGGAACTCAGCAATAATGCTATTCTAGCTGGACAGACATCACCATGACTCTGAATGTCACTTATTTGTCCAGAACTGGGACTACAAATTTATAATGTGTGTGCTCCCAATTAAACTCAAGTCCTCCTGCCCATGTACAAGGGCTTTCTAACTCCACTGTCTCTTTAGCTCCTTTGCATGCCTCTTATAACAAACTTCTCCTTGCCTGCTCCATGGGATGACAGTCGCTGACCTAGCTGGGGTTTTGGCTTCATTCTGTTGGCCTGTAGGAGAAGAAACATTGTCAGTGCAGCAGTCATGCTGATCCTCTATCTGCCTCTCAGCTGTTCTCTGTGTTCAGAAACATTAGGGGCCCAGGGCAGCTCTGCAGCAGACATTCAGGCACAGGTCTGACAGTCACCAGGATCTGAGGCTAGTTCTCAGCTGTCCTTCTCCAAAACACAACCCATCAGAGGAACACTCCCCAGCTCCATGGTCCCTCATCCATGCCCTTCTTCCTTTCCTTCCTTCTGCTGCGTTGAACTCATGTCCCTCCCCTGCTCTCCCTGCTTTGCATTCACAATGCCTCTATTGTCCCCCTGGAAACGGGCTCTCTGACTTTCCCTGTGAGTACAAGCTGTTGAACCCTGCAGATTCAATCTAAGGTTTAGAATCCCAGTCAGACTTCTGCTGCCTCCCAGTCTGTTGCTCTCCAGGCCTCAGCTGTTCTTACCTATTGAAGGGCTGAGCCCTTCTGAAAACCAGGGCCTGCAGGATCAAGTCTGTGTTTCTGTGCTTTCCACTGCACTCCACTATCTGCTCATCTCTGCTCCTATGCTGTACTCTTCTGCTTACCATGGATTTAAGTCTGTTCCTAATCCAGTCCACACTTTGCTTTTTTTTTTTTTTTTTTTTTTTTTTTTTTTTTTTTGGTTTTTTCGAGACAAGGTTTCTCTGTGGTTTTGGAGCCTGTCCTGGAACTAGCTCTTGTAGACCAGGCTGGTCTCGAACTCACAGAGATCCGCCTGCCTCTGCCTCCCGAGTGCTGGGATTACAGGCGTGCGCCACCACCGCCCGGCCCTTTGCTTTTGTTTTATGTGTGTCCAAGGTCTTGTGGAAGCCAGGGTGATCTTCAATTTTCCATGTAACTTCAGTTGACCTTGTACTCTTAGTTCCCCCTGAGCACTTCCCAATGTTGGTATTAGGGTGTCACCTACTGTGTCCCCATATTTGTTTCTTATAATCCTTTTGATTTTAGAAGTCAAACCATTTATCTTTACAAAAAAGCATTTGGGATTTGTATAGGATTGCATTGAACTTTGAGACTGTTTTGCATTGTAAGGAGTCATTGTATAACATTTACCATTATACAAATATCCTTACATATTTCAGTATTTTTCTACTTTTCAAAAATTTATTTTCATGCAGCATGTATATGTATGTGACTCTAGAGAACCCTGACTAATACATTTACCCATCTCCATGTCCCACAACTGTGAAAACTCAGAGGGATAGCTCAGGTGAGGCCCTCTCCTGGGCCATTTACCTTTGTTTCCACCATAGGAAGATTATCAGCACAGAGACTGGTGTTATGAACACAGCTGCGGCCACTGTGGTTCTCGGGTTCACATGTGAAGGATTCCTCTGGTCCTCTAGTCCAGCTGTGGTGACTGCGGAGGTGACAATGGAGGGGCTACGCATGGTGGCTGACTGCTGGAAAGAGATGAGGAGTGAGCATATCCTCTCTGGAGGAGGAGGAATGGGGAATGAAGTTCACACAGAGAAGGGAACAAATGCTGAAGGCTGAGACCCTAGGAGAGCAAGCTCAATGCATGCTTTCCACCTGTCCTGGCTGAGTGTCCTTAGATTTACATTGTTCACAGATAATTAAACCATTGAAATAGAGTTGTTTTAGTCATAAG
Source organism: Microtus pennsylvanicus (assembly GCF_037038515.1). Lineage (NCBI taxonomy): Eukaryota > Metazoa > Chordata > Mammalia > Rodentia > Cricetidae > Microtus > Microtus pennsylvanicus. The sequence continues at coordinate 181,127 of NC_134583.1, read as the reverse complement.
TGTATGGAACAAGCATGTCTCAGTCCATATTGTGTTTGCTATTGGGTACTTGTATTCTGAGCTTGATCCCTAGTATCCATATGGAGAGCCTGGTGAACTGGGCATGGCCTTTAATATTAGCCTTAGAGGCAGATGCAGCCAGATCAAACAGAGCTGAGTGAATTGTGTCCCAGTAAAAGGAGGCTGAGACAGTTATGTCCCTGCGGCTCAGAGTGGTTAGCCAGCCCAGTTTACTTAGCAAACCTGTCTCAAAAAATAAGGGAATGGCTCCTCAATTTGTACTCTAGCCTCTGCATGCATATGAAGAAATGTCAGCATTTGCACACATACATATACACAGAGAGACACGTATACACACACCTGAATTAACAGACCCTCGTGACCACACACACACAAAATACATAACAGAAAATATATAACTTTGATCATAAGTGTCCAGCCCAGTACAGGGAAACACACATTCATCTGGTCTTCAAACATCACCAAGGTCACTTTCCACATTTACCTATTTGGAGACACTAGACCAACAGGTTTCAACCTGGGGTTTGCTACCCCCACGGGGGTAGATTATAAGATAACATGCAGTCAGATATTTACAGTACAATTCATAACAGTAGCAAAATTACAGTTATGAAACATCAATGAAAATAATTTTATGGTGGGAGGAATCACCACAACATGAGAAACTGTATTGAAGAGTCTCTGCATTAGGAAGGTTGAGAATCACTGCTCTAGATCCAAGAAACAGCTCCTTTCTCTCCTTTCCCTGAGCACTGGCAGCTGCAGTTAGACATTACATCAGGTCAATATGGCAGCTGTAGAGAACTGTGCTGTGGGCGTCCTCCCAGAGGTTGGCTTTAATCCAGTCAAAAGTCACTGTTGGATGTGGTGGCACTTGGGAGACAGAGCTAGGCAGATTTCTCTGAGTTCTAGAAGAACCAGCACTAAAAGGTGAGATCCTGTCTTATAAAAGCCAATATAGCACATGCCACAGAACAAGGTTTTCGTCACCAATGAAGCCTACAGAGATCACAGCTTCTGCTGGATCATTTATGTTTTCCTTTTTTAATTTTTATTGAGTCCTACATTTTTCTCTGCTCCCCACCCTGTCTCTCTGCTCCCCTTCAACCATCCCACATTGTCCCCATGCTCCCAATTTACTCAGGAGGTCTTGTCTTTTTCTACTTCCCATGTAAATTAGATCTATGTATGTCTCTCTTAGGGTCCTCATTATTGTCTGGCTTCTATGGCACTGTGATTTGTGTGCTGGCTTTCTTTGCTTTATGTCTAAAAACTACTTATGAGTGAGTACATGTGATAATTGTCTTTCTGTATCTGAGTTACCTCACTCAAAATAATGTTTTCTAGCTCCAACCATTTGCCTGCAAGATCTTTTTCTTCTGTGTAGTACTCCATTGTGTAAATGTACCACATCTTCCTTATCCATTCTTCAGTTGAGGGGCATTTAGGTTGTTTCCAGGTTCTGGCTATGACAAACAATGCTGCTCTGAACACAGTTGAGCACATGTCTTTGTGGCATGATTGAGCATCCTTTGGATATATACCCAAAAGTGGTATTACTGGGTCTTGAGGAATGGTGTTTCCTAATTTTCTGAGAAATCACCACACTGACATCCAAAGGGGCTGTGCCAGCTTGCATTCCCACAGTCAATGCAGGAGTGCTCTCTTTACCCCAAAACCTCTCCAGCATTAGTTGTCATCCATGTTTTTGACCTTGGCCATTCTTACAGGTGAAAATGGAATCTCAGAGTTGTTTTGATTTGCATTTCTCTGATGACTAAGGGTGTTGAACATTTCCTTAAGTGTCTTTCAGCCATTTTAGATTCCTCTGTTGAGAGTTCTCTATTTAGGTATCTACTCCATTTTTTATTGGATTATTTGATGAGCAATTTCTTGAGTGCTTTGTATATTTTGGAGATAAGACCTCTGTCTGATGTGGGGTTAGTGAAGATCTTTTCCCATTCTGTAACCTGTTGTTTTGTCTTGTTGACCGTGTCCTTTGCTTTATAGAAACTTTTCAGTTTCAGGAGGTCCCATTTATTAATTGTTTCTCTCAGTATCTGTGCTGCAGGGGTTCTATTTAGAAAGTGGCCTCTTGTGCCAATGCGTTCAAGTTCACTTCCCACTTTCTTTTCTATAAGGTTCAGTGTGGCTGGCTTTATGTTGAGATCTTTCATCCATTTGGACCAGAGTGTTGTGCACGGTGATAGATAAAGGTCTATTTTCATTCTTCTACATGTTGATATCCAGTTATGCCAGCATCCTTTGTTAAATATGCTTTCTATTTCCCCATTTGATATCTTTTGCTTCTTTGTCAAAAATCAGGTGTTCAAAGGTGTGTGGATTAATATCCGGGTCTTTGATTTGGTTCCATTGGTCCTCCTGTCTATTTTTTGTATCAGTACCAGACTGTTTTCAGTACTGTAGCTCTGTAGTAGAGTTTGAAGTCAGGGATTATGATGCCTCCAGAAGCTCTTTTATCATACAAGATTGTTTTGGCTATCCCGGGTTTTTTGCTTTTCCTTGTGAAGATAAGTACTATTCTTTCAAGGTCTGTGAAGAATTTGCTGAGATTTTTATAGGCATTGCATTGAATCTGTAGATTGCTTTTGGTAAGATTGCCATTTTACTATGTTAATTCTACTGACCAAAGAGCAAGGGAGATTGTTGTATCTTCTGATGTCTTATTCAATTTCTTTCTTCAAAGATTTAAAGTTCTTGCCATACAAGTCTTCCACTTGTTTGGTTAGAGTTATTCTGAGCTATTTTATGCTATTTGTGGCTCTTGTGAAGGGTAATTTTTCTCTCCTTTTTTTTTTTAACCCCATTTATCATCTCTGTACAGGAAGGCTGTAGTAAGAGCTGCGGGCCTCTTTTCATAGCCTGACTCCTGGCTGCCTGGCTAGCTTATGCCCCGAAACAACAACACACAAATCATATTCTTTTAAACACTGCCTGGCCCATTATCTCTAGCCCCCACCGGCCAATTCTCACACCTGGACCAGTTCATTTCTAATAATGTGTGTAGCACCCCAAGATGTGCTACCAGGAAGATTCTAGCCTATGTCCATCCTAGGTTGGAGTTTCATCACATCTGCCCTGGAGAGGGGAGCATGGTGTTTGAGCTCACTTCCTCTTCCTCCCAGCATTCTGTTCTGTTTACTCTGCCTATCTAAATTTTAACCTATCAGGGCCAAGGCAGTTTATTTAACCAATGACCTTTCTCCATCAGAGGGCTACTAATGTTTTTGAGTTTATCTTGTATCCTGCTACATTACTGAAAATGTTTATGATTTGTAGAAGTTCCATGGTAGAATTTTTTGGGTTGCTTATGTAAACTGTCATATCATCAGCCAATAATGAGAGTTTGACTTCTTTTCCGATTTGTATCCCCTTGATCTCCTTTTGGTGTCTTATTGCTCTAGCTAAGACCTCAAGAACTATATATCATAGATATGGAGAAGGTTATGGACAACCTTGTCTTGTTCTTAGTTTCAGTGGGTTAGCTGTGAGTTTCACTTCATTTAGTTTGAGTTTGCCTGTTGGCTTGCTGTATATTGCTTTTATTATGGTTAGGTATGCTCCTTGTATCTCTGTTCTCTCCAAGACATTTATTATGAAGGGATGTTGTTTTTTGTTGAAAGCTTTTTTGGTAACCAAAATTCAAATTCAGACCATGGATGAGTATATACTATACTATTAAGCACTGTATAACACCTTCTTTACTAGTCCAAGTAGCATTTTGAATTGTTCCAAAATAATGATGTCCAGTATCCTATGACTAAACCATCTCTGTAGCACCAAGAAATGAAGCCCGAGGAAGGAAAGAGATGTTTTAACTCACATCTGATGAAGATGGGATTGAGACCAGATCTTCTCATTCCAAATATTATGGTCTTTTAGCATTAGGATAATAGGAACATTTCTCTTTCAAAGACAAAGAAAATCCTTCTGTCTACATGGAGATTTCCTTAATTCTTTTTTTATTCAGAAATTGTGTTAGCTGAGTCAGCCACCCGTGTCTCATTTCCAGCCTCCTACTATATGAGACCATGCGGTGTCAAAGTCTTGTTACTACTCATAATTCCTCACTGAGGATCCTCATCATATGAACAGGTGTCCAAAGCTCAGACCTGTCAATAACTTTCTATGATTACATAGCAAGTAAGTGTGAGGACCCAAATGATTACTGAAGGGATCTTAGAGAAGACGGGCTTACAGTGATCTTTACTACTTTAAAGGAGATCTTTATTTACTCAAAGAGATTTTCTTGAAAAGACTTGCATTGACAAGTGTCATAAATATGGATATGCGAAATCAAATCTGTGTCACCGTCTTTTCCTTTCAAAGACACCTCTTATATCTGCTCTAATGGATATATCAGAGATGCCAAACAAATGGAAAATTTCCTTCTGTGAGCTCTGGGTATTCTCCACCTAAAATACACCAGCCAGACAAGATGACATCATTCAGATTGCACACGTCCTCAGGGAATGATTAACATGCTCACTGTGAGTGAATCACCTTCCTTTGGATGTCAGAATCAGGCAGGATCAAATCTAATAAACATTGATAGGCCAGAAAGGATGCTAATGTGTTCAAGGAGGTCAAACAAGTCCACTGCCTGAAGCAGAGGCAGTAGAAACTCAGTTTTGTTTCTCCTCTGAAACTTCACCTTTTACTTTTAATGTATTTTGAGATATTCAGGAAATAGAAAAAAATAAATAATAACACAGAGAAGTAAATATATCTCTGGATGAAACTGAAATGATTTCATCGTTTCTTCCTCTACTCAGTCTTAAGAATTGTAAAGAACCACCACTGTGTACCAGATACATGCCACTGGGGAGCATGCCATGCTTCTGCGTGGTGCCAAACATGAAATCATTTCGAGAGTCACACCAGTTCTAGGAACTTGATTTGTGGCTTAAATGGTGGCTCTGTGGTTGCAATGCTCCCTTACAAAAGGTAGCATTTCTGAAGAAAAACTGTTTCCTTTGTTTACTGTGTTTGTTTTGCTCATAAGAATATAGAACATTTATAGTTACCAGGTTTATAAATCTTCATGGAGTCTAAAATATCTGGTTTGGTCTATCTTTCCCCTTCTAGCTGGAAGTATCAGCATCTGCATTCTACTGTTCAGTCCTAGGAATGCATCCCTTTTTCCTTTTGAAACTTTTGTTTTCTTTTTCTTTATTTTCCCATTATATATTACATCCTGATTGTAGTTTCACCTCCCTTCTCTCCTCCCCGTTTCTCATTGCCACCTCCTTTCTTCCTCAAACCCATGCCTCCTTTCCCTTCAGAAAGGGCAGGCCTCCCAGGAATATCAACCAAACATGGCATATCAAGTTACAAGACTAGGTATTATCCCATCATATTAAGGCTGGGTGAGGCAATCCAATAGGAGGAAAAGGGTCCAAAAAAAGCAGGCAAAGGAGTCAGAGGCACCTGCTCCCACTGTGAGCAGTTCCACAAGAACATCAAGCTACACAACCCTAACATATATGCAGAAGACCTAGCTCAAACTTTTCCAGGCTCCTTGATTGTCACTTCAGTCTCTGTGAGCCCCTATGAGCCCTGCTAAGTTGGTTCTGTGGACCATTTTCTTGTGATATCCTTGAACCCTCTGGTGCTCTGATTTTTCTCCCTCATCTGTAAAATTCCTAGAGCTCCACCTAGTGTTTGGCTGTAGTCTTTGCATTTGCTCCCATAAATTGCTGGGTGAAGCCTCTCTGATGACAATTATGAGGGACTCTAGGGCTCCAATCTACGAGATAGCAGGGTATCATTAGGGATTATTTCATTGATCTCTCTCTCTCTCTCTCTGTTTCCCCCCTCCCGTTCGTCCCTCCCCCCTCCCCCTCTCCCTCTCTCTCTCTTGTTTGGTTCTATCCTAGGTCTTTGGGATACCCAGACTCTGTTTCCTGGCTATCCAGGCAGTGCATGGGCTCCCTCTCGTGGCATGGGTCTCAAGTCGCACCACTCATTTGCTGGCTACTCCCACAAATTCTGTACCACCTTTATCACAGCATAACTTGCAGGCAGGACAAAGTGTAGCTCAAAGGTTTTGTGGCTAGGTTGGTGTCCTAATCCTTCCACTGGAATCTTTGCCTGGTTACAGAAGACGTCTTGTTCGGGCTCTGTATCCCCCATCACTAGGAGACTTTGCTAGGGTCACCCATATGGAGAGGTAGGTTTCTACTCTCCCCTAAATGCCCCTCAATCTCAGTAATCTCTTCCAGTATTCTGTCCTCCCACCCCCATACCCGATCCCTTCTGTTGGGGAGATCAACAGTACAAGGCACCTATCCAAACATAATAAAGGCAATTTACAGCAAGCTTATAGGTAACATGAAATTAAGTGTAGAGAAACTCAAAGTAATTCCACAAATCAGAAACAAAACAAGTCTGTCTACTCTTTTCATATCCGTTCAATGCAGTACTTGATGTTCTAGCTAGAGCAATAAGACAATTAGAGAAGATCAAGGATATACAAATTTGAAAGGAAGAAGTTAAAGTATTGCTATTTGTAGATGATATGATAGTATACATAAGCAACCCCAAAATTTCTACCAGGGAACTCTGCAGTTGATAATACAAGGAGAGTCCATCAACCAGTAATAACTGGGCTACTTTAATCTTATTCCCTGACCTTAAAGAGTTCTGCATTCAGCTATGTGCCTTTCTAAAACTTTAGATTGTCTTCTGGGGTTTTTCAACTCAAAGTTATTTAAGAAAACCATCTTAGTCTAACTTTCTTATTTTTAAAGCTTGGTTTCAGCCGTGATGCACTACAAGACCTGTGAACACATCTCCCAACAATAAGGTTAAAAGAATTTAAACCAGCTGGGCTATGGAGACTCAACTGTTAGTCATTACCTTGAGCTCCAACCCGTGCTGCTCCTTAGGTGAAACTCAGACCCTGGCTGTGAAACACATCCTTTTATTTATTTTTATTTATCAAAACTCTATGTAAGATATGATTATTATTATTCTTATTATAAAATTAGTACAACATGGAGGGTCATCTTCTTGAAAATCCAAAGGTAAACATGCCCAGTAGAACAGGATGCTTTCAAGAAATAGACAACCTATATTGTAGGCAGTGGAGATATCCCTACGTCTACTCACACCATGCTAGAGACCAGAGAAAGATAGCCACAGCAAACATGTAAAGGCACAGCAGAAACAAGAGACATTCTGGGACCTGCAGTCCCGTGGCCTTGCCTTAATGAGATGGGCCCATCAGAGCATTCCCTTCTGCTGGGCTGATACCTGCAACTTGAATTGCATCTCGCTGCTTCTTTGGCCAACCACAGTTTGCAGACTTTAATAACACTGACTGATTTCCACCCAGCTCCTCATCCATCCTCCTTATTCTCCTCCTCAGTCACCCTTCAGCTCTTCCATAACTATGGCTCCTGTAACTCCCTTGATCTCTTTCCTCAATATTCCCACAGCTGATTTCACTTCCTTCCTTGATTTCCCACATTTTAAACTCACAATCTTCTCATGCCCTTATTTGGGATAAAACTTGCCCCTAGAGCTCCCTGCCTTTCCTTGCCATCCCTGAACACATGGCCCTCTACTCTCCATTATCCTCATGAACTTATCAAGGATTTTTCTTTTTTCTTTCTTCATTTCCTTTTGGATTTTAATCGTAACAATTTTCCCCTCCCTCCTCCTCCCAGTCTCTCCCCCATCTCCTCTCTTCTCCAACTCATGCACTGCTCCTTGCCAAGCCAAGATGGACAGGCCATCAAAATTCCTGCATCTCAAAAATGTCTGTCAGATATTCGAGGCCTGTAGGTCAAAATTGGATGCTCCAAAATAATGAAGTTTGGGTAACTGTCCAGGCATCCAGATGTACCTGTCATTAGATAACATTTCCCCCTTCTGGGGTCCTTGATGGAGTTAAGGTCTAAATAATTAGACTTGAAGTTCTCCTTAGAGGAAAGGACACAGCTAACCTGAGTTTTCTGGTATAACTAAATTTTATGACAATGTCTTGGATGTTATAGAAACTTCTGAGAGAAAAAATAGTTTATGAAGTGATTTTTAAAATGATGTTTAAATAAATAAATAAAATATTTAATAAAAACTGCAGTGAAAATTGTGATTCATCATTGGAAATCAAAGTCAAAATCATGAAGTCTTTCAGTATATTTAGTACATAAAAGTGTAAGTATAAAGAAGACTAAAATTATTTGTTTTCTTTAATTTAACTCTTTTACATCCATACGGCAGTGTCCCTCCCTGTTCTGCTCCTACTCCCTCCCCATCATTCCCTCTGTACCCCCATTCATCTCTCCTCTGCTTCTGTTCAGAAAGGGGCAGGCCTCACATGGATATAAAGAGAGCATGGTATATCAACTTGTGCCAACTAAATATTTTGAAATCATATCTATTATTTATTTATTGATAATTTCATGTGTAGAGTCTAACTTTATTACTTCATTCCTGATTCCTACACTGATTACTGAATTATTGCAGCACAATTCCTTCCTTTTAATTCTTAAGGGGGACCTCTCAGCTAAATTGGAAATGCCCATGTGCGATCGTGTGGTTCCATCCAGTGGACAAAGAGCAACATTGCAGCTATTGTCTAACCAGGAAGGAAAGGTATTAGCTTCAACAAAGAAAACTATATACATAGAGTAAGAACAATATTGAGAGATATTTGATTATGCTGTGCAGAGACATGTCACTGTGATTGGTTTAGTAAAAGGACAAGTGGCGAATAGCTAGGCAGGTGTATAGCAGGAACTTCTGGAAAAAGAGCTCTGATAAGAAGAAAGAGTCGTCAGTCAGAAGCAGAGGAAACAGGAAGGGAAATACAGAGTAAAGGTAACTGAGCCAAAGGAAAATCTGTCTACAGTAACCAGAATATTTTGTAGTAAGACATCTTTTGTCAAAAAGAGAAAAGGAATAGAACCTGTTAACTGACAGCGTATACAGCCCTATCAGAATGTGGTGTTCCATTCTGAACAGAAGTGGGGAGGGAGAGGCAATTCTAAAGTGTCCCGAAGAATCCAAAACCAGAGAAGAGGCACAGCTCAAGTTTAAAACAAAACTGAACTGAACGCCTGCTCTCTGAGAGCTTCGTCTCTTCCCATGGAGTGAACATATATGAATAAACACGAAAAGGCTGTTTTCTGTTTGTCAATGTTAGCCTCAAGATCATTGTGATATCACAGATAAACAGCAGTTTCTTAAAGACACTGGCTTGACGGTGGATTAGTTGTCTATAAAACTGTCCAGGCATCCAGATGTACCTGTCATTAGGTAACATTTCACCCTTCTGGGGTTTGATGGAGTTAAGGACTAAATAATCAGACTTGAAGTTCTCCTTAGAGAAAGGACCCAGCTAAACTGAGTTTTCTGGTATAACTAAATTTTATGATAATGTTGGATGTTATAGAAATTTCTGAGAGAGAAGTATTGTTTATGCATTGATTTTTTTAAATGATGTTTATTAAATACATTTTAATACAGCAATGAAAATTATGATTCCTCATTAGAAAGCAAAGTCTTTTAGTGTATTTAGTACATAAAAGTGTAAGTATAAAGAAGACTAAAATTATTTGTTTTCTTTAATTTAATTATTTTACATCCATATGGCAGTGTCCCTTCCTCCTTTCCTCCTACTCCCTCCCCATCATCCTCTCTGTACCCCCATTCATCAGAAAGGGGCAGGCCTCACATGGGTATAAAGAAAGCATTGTATATCAACTTGTGGCAAAAACGAAATATTTTTAAACTATATTTTATTTTTTCATTTATTGAGAATTTCATGTGTACCGTCTAAATTTATCATTTCATTCCTGATTCCCCCTCTGATTACTGATTTATTGGGTACCACAGCACAATTCCCTCCCAACTGCTTGTCCTTTTGTTTTCTTTCTTTTTTTTATTGAAAATAAAAAAAAAAAATTGTGCTTCCTCCAGCCTCCCATTTCCTTCCGCTTCCTCCTACAGCACTCCCCTTTCCCCCACTCCTTTCCCCATCCCTCCAGTCCGAAGAGCAGTCAGTGTTCCCTGCACTGTGGAAAGTCAAAGGTCCTCCCCCCTCCATCTAGGTCTAGGAAGGTGAGCATCCAAACTGGCTAGGCTCCCACAAAGCCAGAACATGAAGTAGGATCAAACCCCAGTGCCATTGTCTTTGGCTTCTCATCAGTCCTCATTGTTCAGAGAGTCCGGTTTTATCCCATGCTTTTCCAGCTGGCCTTGGTGAGCTCCCAATAGATCAGTCCCTCTGTCTCAGTGGGTGGGTGCACCCCACACGGTCCTGACTTCCTTGCTCATGTTCTCCCTCCTTCTGCTCCTCATTGGGACCTAAATAAACGACATTGAGTCTAAAATTTGTGATCCTAAAGAACCTAAATAAGAAGGTGAACCCAAAGAAAAACATATCCTCCTGGATATGGGAAGTAGACAAATTGCCGAGCAAAAATTGGGAGTGGGGTAGGTGTAAGGGGAGATGGGGAGAGAAATGTGAGAAGGGGAGGATGGGGGGAACTTGGGGAATTGGGATGGTTGGGATAAAGAAAGGATCGTTATGGGAGCAGGGAAGCATATATCTTAATTATGGGATCCAGCTTAGGGTAGGAAGAGACCTGAACCTAGAGGGGCTCCCAGGTGCCCAGGGGGAAGTCCCCAGTTAGAGCCTTGGGCAGCTGAGGATAAGGAAATTGAAATGGCCCTAACCTATAACCACACTGATGAATATCTTGCATAACACCATAGAACCTTCATCTGACGATGGATGGAGATAGAGACAGAGACCCACATTGGAGCACCGGAATAAGCTCCCAAGGTCCCAATGAGCTGCATGTCCTTTTAATTCTTAAGGTGAACCTCTCAGCTCAGTTGGAAATGCCCATGTGCGATCGTGTGGTGCCATCCAGTGGACACACAGCAACATTGCAGCTATTGTCTAACTAGGAAGGAAAGGTATTGGCTACAACAAAGGAAACTATATACATACAGTAAGAACAATATTGAGAGATATTTGATTATGCTGTACAAAGACATGTCACTGTGATTGGTTTAGTAAAAGGACAAGTGGCGAATAGCTAGGCAGGAGTATAGCAGGAACTTCTGGAAAAAGAGCTCTGAGAAGAAAAAGTCGTCAGTCAGAAGCAGAGGAAGCAGGAAGGGAAATACAGAGTAAAGGTAACTGAGCCTTGTAAAAGACTGCAGATTTTAAAATACAAGTTAATTTAAGTTTTAAGAAGATGTTAGGAACAACCCTAAACCTAAGATGAGGCCAAGCTTTCACGATTAATAATAAGTCTCAATTTCATTATCTATGAGCTGGCAGTCCAAAGGAAAATCTGTCTACAGTAACCAGAATATATTGTAGTAAAACATCTATAGTAAAAAAGAGAAAAGGAATAGAACCTGCTAAATGACGGCGTATACAGCCCTATCAGAATGTGGTGTTCCATTCTGAACAGAAGTGGGGAAGGAGAGGAAATTGTTTTTTTTAATTAATTTATTTATTAAAGATTTCTGCGTCCTCCTGCCACCGCCTCCCATTTCCCTCCCCCTCCCCCGATCAAGTCCCCCTCCCTCATCAGCCCGAAGAGCAATCAGGGTTCCCTGACCTGTGGGAAGTCCAAGGACCACCCACCTCCATCCAAGTCTAGTAAGGTGAGCATCCTAACTGCCTAGGCTGCCCCAAAGCCAGTACGTGCAGTAGGATTAAAAACCCATTGCCTTTGTTCTTGAGTTCTCAGTAGTCCTCATTGTCCGCTATATTCAGCAAGTCCGATTTTATCCCATGCTTTTTCAGACCCAGGCCAGCTGGCCTTAGTGGGTTCCCGATAGAACATCCCCATTGTCTCAGTGTTTGGGTGCACCCTCGCGGTCTTGAGTTCCTTGCTCGTGCTCTCTCTCCTTCTGCTCCTGATTTGGACCTTGAGATTTCAGTCCGGTGCTCCAATGTGGGTCTCTGTCTCTGTCTCCTTTCATCGCCTGATGAGGGTTAATATTCAGGAGGATGCTTATATGTTTGTCTTTGGATTCACCTTCTTATTTAGCTTCTCTAGGATCGCGAATTATAGGCTCAATGTCCTTTATTTATGGCTAGAAACCAAATATGAGTGAGTACATCCCATGTTCCTCTTTTTGGGTCTGGCTTACCTCACTCAGGATAGTGTTTTCTATTTCCATCCATTTGTATGCAAAATTCAAGAAGTCCTTGTTTTTTACTGCTGAGTAGTACTCTAATATGTATATATTCCATACTTTCTTCATCCATTCTTCCATTGAAGGGCATCTAGGTTGTTTCCAGGTTCTGGCTATTACAAACAATGCTGCTATGAACATAGTTGAGCATATACTTTTGTTGTATGATAGGGCATCTCTTGGGTATATTCCCAAGAGTGGTATTGCTGGGTCCAGGGGTAGGTTGATCCCGAATTTCCTGAGAAACTGCCACACTGCTTTCCAGAGTGGTTGCACAAGTTTGCATTCCCACCAGCAATGGGTGAGTGTACCCCTTTCTCCACAACCTCTCCAGCAAAGGCTATCATTGGTGTTTTTTATTTTAGCCATTCTGACAGGTGTAAGATGGTATCTTAAAGTTGTCTTGATTTGCATTTCCCTGATTGCTAAGGAAGTTGAGCATGACCTTAAGTGTCTTTTGGCCATTTGAACTTCTTCTGTTGAGAATTCTCTGTTCAGCTCAGTGCCCCATTTTATAATTGGGTTGATTAGCCTTTTACGGTCTAGTTTCTTGAGTGCTTTATATATTTTGGAGATCTGACCTTTGTCAGTTGCGGGGTTGGTGAAGATCTTCTCCCAGTAAGTGGGTTGCCTTTTTGTCTCAATGACAGTGTCTTTTGCTTTACAGAAGCTTCGCAGTCGGGAGAGGAAATTCTAAAGTGGCCCGAGGAATCCAAAACTAGAGAAGAGGCACAGCTCAAGTTTAAAACAAAAATGAACTGAACGCCTGCTTTCTGAGAGCTTCGTCTCTTCCCACGGAGTGAACATTTATGAATAAACACGAAAAGGCTGTTTTCTGGTTGTCAGTGTTAGCCCCAAGATCGTTGTGATATCACAGATAAACACCAGTTACTTAAAGACACTGGCTTGACGGTGGATTAGTTGTCTATAAAACTGTCCATGCATCCAGATGTACCTCTCATTAGGTAACATTTCACCCTTCTGGGGTTCTTGATGGAGTTAAGGACTAAATAATTAGACTCGAAGTTCTCCTTAGAAGAAAGGACCCAGCTAAACTGAGTTTTCTGGTATAATTAAATTTTATGACAATGTCTTGGATGTTATAGAAACTTCTGAGAGAGAAGTATTGTTTATGCATTGATTTTTTAAATGATGTTTATTAAATAAATAAATAAAATATTTATTAAAAACAGCAGTGAAAATTATGATTCACCATTAGAAATCAAAGTCAAAATCATGAAGTCTTTCAGTGTATTTGGTACATAAAAGTGTAAGTATAAAGATGTCTAATATTATTTGTTTTCCTTAATTTAACTATTTTACATCCATATGGCAGTGTCCCTCCATCCCCATCCTGCCCTCTGTACCCCCATTCACCCCACCTCTGTTTCTGTTTAGAAAGGGGCAGGCCTCACATGGGTATAAGGAAAGCGTGGCATATCAACTTGTGGCAAATATGAAATATTTTGTAACTCTATTTTTTTTTATTTATTTATTCATTGAGAATTTCTTGTGTGCAGTCTAACTTTATTATTTCATTCCTGATTCCCCCACTGATTGCTGATTTATTGGGTACCACAGCACAATTCCCTCCCAACTGCATGTCCTTTTAATTCTTAAGGTGAACCTCTCAGCTCAATTGGAAATGCCCATGTGCGATCGTGTGGTGCCATCTAGTGGACACACAGCAATATTGTCTAGGAAGGAAAGGTATTAGCTTCAACAAAGGAAATTATATACAGTAGGAACAATATTGAGAGATATTTGATTATGCTGTGCAAAGACATGTCACTGTGATTGGTTTAGTAAAAGGATGAGTGGCGAATAGCTAGGCAGGAGTATAGCAGGAACTTCTGGAAAAAGAGCTCTGAGAAGAAGAAAGAGTCGTCAGTCAGAAGCAGAGGAAACAGGAAGGGAAATACAGAGTAAAGGTAACTGAGCCTTGTAAAAGACTGCAGATTTTAAAATACGGGTTAAGTTTCAAGAAAATGTTAGGAACAACCCTAAACCTAAAATGAGGCCAAACTTTTACAATTAATAATAAGTCTCCATTTCATTATCTAAGGCTGGCAGTCCAAAGGAAAATCTGTCTACAGTAACCAGAATATTTTGTAGTAAGACATCTTTTGTCAAAAAGAGAAAAGGAATAGAACCTGTTAACTGACAGCGTATACAGCCCTATCAGAAAGTGGTGTTCCATTCTGAACAGAAGTGGGGAGGGAGAGGCAATTCTAAAGTGGCCCGAAGAATCCAAAACTAGAGAAGAGGCACAGCTCAAGTTTAAAACACAAATGAACTGAACGCCTGCTTTCTGAGAGCTTCGTCTCTTCCCATGGAGTGAATCTTTATGAATAAACACGAAAAGGCTGTTTTCTGTTTGTCAATGTTAGCCCCAAGATCATTGTGATGTTCCAAACAAACACCAGTTTCTTAAAGACACTGACTTGACGGTGGATTTGTTGTCTATATAATCTCAGAAAGAGAGCCACCTCTTAAACATAATATAATCACAAACTTCAATATCAAATAGTCTTTAAATTGCAGAAACACTCCTATACTCACAGGGTCTTTATATTTTAAAGGACTTAATTAGAGTCTGAAATGTATTTTCTAAAGAAAACTATACCTAGTTTATCTTGCCTGGTATTTTCCAATAATGTATTGACATGACAGTTCCTTTTTTTGTCACTTACCTGGCTTAAGATGCTGACATTGGACAAGAATGTGAAGCAGTGAGAAAGGAGGTTTGAGGAATTTAAGTGTGTGAATAAATAAATCTCTGTGTGTCTACAAATATGTAAGGATGGAAATTGTGGATTGTGTCCATTAGAAGGGTGCATACATTAAGTACTATCAGGTGTGTAGAACCTTTTCAATGTTGAGATTGGCTGTATGAAGAGGTCATGTTTATTGTGGAGTAGATTATAAGGAGAGATCACTATACATACAGCTGCATCTGGAGCAAGAGAACAGAAAATAATAATAATTCAAGATGATCACAAAAACAGAAATATTTATAATGCTTATTATCATAAAATTCACAGTATAGAAGCCCAATAATATTTTAGTAAGAGAGTAAATGAGTATCACAAGATAATAAACATGATTAATTCACCCCAAGAATGGCCTAAGAAGTTCTGAGAAGAGGGTAGTGGGGCAGTGGGATGTATTTGAGATATCCCTTGTAAAAGACCTTGCAATATCATATCACAGAACTCAGAAACATAAGAGCGAATACTATTCAATCACCATCATGTCCCTGAGTACAGTGAGAGTAAACTGACATGAGTCATCCTTGAAGAAGATGTGGAGATCTCTGTAAGGCATACAGAAGTAGGGTCATTAAGTTTCTGAGGCTTCCATAATATTAACTGGACTTTTAAGCCAATGGTGATGTGTGTAGTAGTTTTACGTAGCTGAAGTATGGGTAGTACTTAAAGAAGTTCAGGAGAATAACTTCTAGTGGCCTTTTATACAGTGAGAAGGTTTATCATGGGCCTAACACGTAAGTTTAATGTGATGGTGTAATCACCAGAGGGTAAGAACAGGTTTGGGGTTCTGAGTGTTTAGTCTGTGACAGCTTAGATCATTAGTCCTAGTTATAATACATCGAAACAGTGAATGAGCCTATTTCTCTAGCAGGGGTTGTTAAGAACAAGGTTGTACTCTAAAGGACTTCAATGAAACTGAGTTGACTTTGGGACATGGAAGTGATGCAAGATCAAAAAAAAATGAAATAAGTAAAAAGGAAAATAAATTTTACAGATAATCTTTAATTATAATAGACAATAGACTAAGGAAAAGTCATAATTATATGAACACATAGGTTCCAGCATGTCTGTCTCTGGTTGTGGCTCCATGGTGTCCCACTGACTCTTCCTTCTTTCTCCCAGCCTTCAGTTTAGTTTTCCCCATCTGCCTCTTTCTCTTCTGCTCTGCACAGGCCCAAGACCAGTTTCTTTATTAACCAACGGTAATCATGGCACACAGAGGGGAATCCCAAATCAGTGTTTCAGCTCCATCTTCTGAAAGTAGCCCATGTTCAATTTGATGGAAAATACCCCCAAATCAAAGTCTACAGGTGTGCCTGAGACTAGTCTACTATTCAACTTGGGCTTTTAAATTACTCTTAAAAATAATTATTAATATTATTTTATGTAATTATAAGATTTAATGTCTAGCGAGTATGTTATTTCAGAAACTAAACATTTTTATGGGAGAATAATGTAAAGTAGAGGAATATCATGGGTAAACAGAATTCCATAGTGCTTTAAAGCTGGCTTTATAGTTTGGCACACATGATGTTCCTAGTATGCCAGTTAAGATTCGTATCTCACTACAATTTTTACATTGAATATATATTTATGTATGCATAAATAATGCATAAGGAACACTTGTAGTACAGTCTTTTATAATTAGCAGGACATCAAAGTGGACTAAGATCTATGCACATAAGAATGATCCATTACCAGCAAAGTGAACTTCTGCTTTGGGACTCATCATGGAAAAAGATTCAAATAACAAATAATTGGTGTTTCTTGGGTGAATTTTATTGGTATTTGTGGCATTACTGGAAAATGCTTAACAGCATTCACATGTGTGGCAGTGGAGGTTTCATTTCAGGTGATTTATATATTGATATCTGTGTCCATGAAATGTTTAGAATCCTGAACTATGTTCACTGTCCTCTGAAACATTCATTTTATATTCTCCAGATGCACCCAGTGGGAGGAGTGATAATGGTACCTGCGCATTTCTTAAATGGCAGTTACCCTCGCATCCATGATGACCAGCATGTATAAAAAAAAGAGAGGAAGCAAATAGCTTCTATCCTGTATTATCTTATTAATCTACTATAATGAATATCTGATCTGATCCTGTGTTGACATTGTAACCCAGCTCTTTAGAATGCTATGGACCTAATGGGGGCATTGGTAGACTACAATATGGCCCACACTATGGTTACAGAGATAGAGGTTGGAATCAGATATCGTGGCTCATTAATGACTTGAACTTATTATTTGTTTTCATTTTGTATTTTTTGAGACGAGTTTGACACTGTAGCTCAGGCTGGTATGGAAGTGACTCACCCAATTCATGAGCACATGCTTCTCGTGGTCCCTAATTGTGCCCTTAGTTATAGAACTGAAGCTTCTGGGAATCTCAAGGAAGTAGAAGTTCTCAACTCTGAAGAGCCTCCAAGGGATTAATTTGTTTCTTCACAAACTTTTATCAACTCTTCAGCTCCTTCAGGTATAATTAGTTGCTGAAGCCTGCTGCAGAGCCAAAAAGCCTGGCGCATATCAGAAGCAGAAGACTGGTGGCTGACCTCAGAGAATAGAGGACTAATTAGTCCCTCCTTTCCCTGGAGACCAATGTATCAGAGAACATTTTCTTCTGAGCTCAGAGGCTGTTGTCTGAGTTACGGATGGCTGGTGGGAACAACTAATCGTTTCTCCATTTATGGTAGTATCACATGTATAATTCTGCAACTTGCTTTTTTATTCATAACAATGCATTTTGGAACCTTTTCCAATGTGCACACACATATTCATTATTTGTGTGTGTGTATTTTCAAGTAACCTCTATTTTACTTAATTATTTTTCTTTTATTATTATTTTATTATTATTAATTATTTTTCTTTTATTTTTGAGAGTATAATAACATCACATCATTTCCCCCTTCCCTGTTCTTCCCCTCAAAACCTCACATATAACCCCTTGTTCTACAAATTCCTGTCATCTTTTTTTGTGAATTGTTATTATATAGATGTATACACATATATAGACCTCAGTCTGTACACTGTTACTTGTATTATGCTTTCAGGCCTGACCGTTTGGTGTGCTCCTTCCAGGAGAGGACTATTTCGCCCACTCTTAGGATTCCTTAGTTGCCTGTAGTTCTTTCTGTATGGTTGATAAGACAACACCTACTTTTTAATATTTACAAATATTTTATCTTATGCACATCATTAAGTATGTGTGTGCGTACATTTATATATTTATATATTTTTGTGGTAGGGGATATACATTAGTTTAGTCAGTATGAATGTTAAAGGCATTTCCTTCAAAAAATCAAAGCAGAACTACCAGATTATCCAGCTGTGCAACTCTTGGGACTGTGCCCAAAGGAATCTAAATCCTTATAAAAGAGAGAGATTTGCAGGCCTGTGTATTTGCTGTGTGGTTCACAATACCCACGGTGTAGAAACAGCTTAGGTTTTTGTCACAGATAAATGGGTGCAAGGGAGAAAGACAGAGATGAGGGGACAGGGAGATGAGTGGGACCAGAATGAATGATGTGAAATCCACAAATAATCAATAAAAAGTTAATAAACAAAACTCTGTCATGTGTGTATATCACATATATAAAGAGGAATCAAAATATATATAGTGAGAGGCAGGCGTAGATATCACATTTTTCTGCACCCATTTATCTGTGACAAAAACCTAAGCTGTTTCCCCTACCACAAAAGTATGATACAGAAGGAGGAGGACAGAGGGATGAATAACACCAAAATAACAACTGTGCTGCTGAAAAGTTCAAAATAAGCAGGCTCTTTTACCCTGCACTATAATGTCTTGAATAATTCTTCATTGTCTTAAGATTTACTGTTTTAATGATTATTTGTTTGTTTGTCTTTTCCAAAGACTTGAAAGTCAGAAGAAGAGAAAATAGATGGTACAATTAGTGTTGGGTAAGCACAGTTAAACAAAAATTCAGAAGAATCTTTGGTGGTGGCATAGAACATCTTTGTAAAAATTCACAATTTTAAAAGTATTATTTTGGTATTTTTTGTCTCTCCTTCCTCCTTCTCCTTCTATATCAGACCTCCTATCTTCTCAGTTCATATAAGAGCATGAACAAGGCAAGTGGATGGCCCTGGAACTGTGACAGGCTGTTTGCTCTAGCACTTGGGGCTTTTGAAGCTTCTCTGTACTTCAACAACACCTGCCTCTGAGAAGCAAGTATCTGCAAACACTAACAAATGCCCACAGAGCACAACATAAAACCACTTACTCAATGCTTCCTTAAGCACAAAGAACAACCAGAATTTCTTACATTCACTTACAAAGGTGTGCTTCATGAGTCATCAAATTGTGTTCTAACTTTTAAAAGGAGTGATGTACTTAAAGGCAAGACATTCATTTCCATTAAGATGTGAAAGTATATTCTAGTACAAATGTAAAACTACATTCAGTAGACTCTACTTTGTCTACACTTTAAGGTGTCACAGTCCCAGTTATCCGTGGCTAACCTCAGCCTCCAAACAATCAGTGGGAAATTTCAGAAGTAAGAATTGTAGGTTATAGTCCTCACGTTGTTTGACTGCATCCTCCTAAGGACACGAATGCCCACTTTTCCAGTCTTGTTGCTCTGTACGCCTCTCAACTCGCAGTCTGATACTGTGCCAAGCCCACAGCCTGGCACCCAGCTCTTCCATTGCAGGAACTCTTATTTGCCCCATTGTGTTCCTAAAGAACAATAGTCATGCTGCAAAGGAGTTGCCAGGATAAAGAACCTGGAGTGTAGAGCAACTCTGTGCTGTGTGACAGATCCATGGAGCAAACAAAGAAAATCAAATCAAATAAAATACCTCACAATCATCTGTTTTATCTACCTTCTACTCACTGGGGTATATTAAACACTATGAAAACATGAGCTAGTTTAAGCAAACATAAACATAACATGTATTTTTGAGAAAGGAAAAATTAGTTTGAAATAATAAAAACACATCTGAAATTCAGTGACCTGTCTTCACGTTAGTAGATTAGTTTAAGAACTAAGATTTAAGAAAAACTGAAGTACAGGGCAAGTTACCTAGTAAAGTGCCATGATTAAATTTCTACTACAATTCTTACTAGATTTTTTCTTAGAAAGAAAGAAAAAGAAAAGAAAACCTTACTAAAAACAAAAGCCATTTCAATAAGCACCAAAACCAAGACATATTTGTAATTTGTTTGTGGTCTCTCAGTTCTCTGGTTGTCTCCAAAACTTCCTTATGGCATTTTTCATCTCTGCATTCCTTAATTTGTAGACAATGGGGTTCAGCATGGGGGTGATGACTGTGTAGAACACAGCCACAAGCTTGTCCACAGTGTAGGTAGAGGAAGGTCTCATGTAAATAAAAGTGCCAGGCCCAAAGAACAAGAGGACCACCGTAATGTGGGAGGCACAGGTGGAGAGGGCCTTGCGCCTCCCCTCTGCAGAATGGTTCCTCAAGTTCACAAGGATGGTGATATAGGAAGTCACCAAAATAAGGAGAGAGATAATAGAGATTAAACCACTGTTGGCCATCACGATAACCCCTTCCATAAAGGTGTCAGTGCAGGCAAGTTTAAATAATGGCTGGAGGTCACAGAAGTAGTGGTCAATTACATTGGGACCACAGAAGGGCAATGGAATGGTGATGAGGATCTGGATTGTGGAGTGAATGAGGCCCCCCAGCCAGGAGCCAGCTACCAGCATGTGACACACTTGATGACTCATGATGTTCATGTAATGGAGAGGTTTGCAGATGGCCACATAGCGATCATAGGCCATCACCACAAGCAGAATGACTTCAACAACTCCAAATAAATGGGAGAAAAATATCTGAACCAGGCAGCCCTTCAGAGAGATGGTTTTAATCTTTACAAGTAAGTCAGTGATGAATTTAGGGACAATGGTAGAGGAGTAACAAATCTCCACCAGGGACAAGGAGCTGAGGAAAAAGTACATAGGAGAACGCAGACTCTTACTGATGTTGACTGTCACAACAATGAGGCCATTGCCCAGCACTGTGGCCAGGTACACAGGAAGGAAAAGTACAAAGCATACCTTCTGTACTTTTTGATCTTGGAAAAGGCCAGTGAAAATTAACTCAGTGACATTATTTTCATTGGCCATGGAGTCAGCTCAAGTGTGTTGGACATCAAATAGAATGAAGGCTAGAAAAAAAGCCAAAAATTTTTAGCACAAATTAATTATACTAAAAGCATTCTAGAAAGAACAAACTGTTTTACTATACGTTAAAATGTAACTCAAAATAAGTCCTTCTAACTTTCAGCCAGGTATTTTTCTAATTTATCACAAGGAATTCTGAAGTTAAAATTTCAAGATATATTATAAGCAGATAGATGATAGATGCATATACAGAAACACAGATCATGTGTTTGTATTATATTCATTGCATTTAATAAGTCTTCCTTTTGAGTCATCTCTTGGATACTGTGCTGGTTGGAATTCTTTATATCCTTTTTTTCTTCAGAGAAGTACTACATCTGTAGTATAGACTTTGTAATTAATAAAGAGTACACATTTGCTAGCTCATGATTCTACAAGTTGGGAAGTACAAAGCAAACTCAGACTCAATGTGTAGTGACATGGCAGACATTATATGATGAGACAGACAAACATGACAAGGAAAGCTCCCTTTGACATGCAGTCTTCAAGTCTGCAGAGTGATACATGCGCAGAATAAGCTGTGGTGATTCAGTTACAACCAGAGATCCAACTTCCAAAACCATAAACTCACCAGGAAACAAAGCTACACTTTCGCAAGAAATAATTTTCCTGTTGTTTCTGTCATTTCCCAATGTCTTCCATGATGTTTTCTCTCAGTTGTCCCAGTCCTCACTGTACCAAAGCAAAATCCTCTACATCTTGCCTCAAGAAATATGTTTCTACAACAAATGTTCACATCTCTGAGAGTGTGGAACTAACTATATTTTCCACCCTGTTCCACAATTGTTTCCCACCATCTACCACCAAATCTACTGAGAGATGTTCATTCCAAAGAAACAGAGAAATTTCAAAATAGCTAAGTGGAATTAGGTGAGTGAAGCAATAGAGAGTGGATTCCATAGAGAAAAGAAATGCTGAAAAGGGAAAGGTTATGTTCCCAAACACAATAGTGATGAGGTATATATGAACTCACAGAAACTGACAACATGTGCAAGATCTGCACAAAATCAAGATAGACAAAATCCCGGCATGGAAAAGGACCAGTGGATGAAAAAAATCCCACCACAGACAAAAGACCTATTTGTAACTGATACCCACTGAGAGAGAGGAAAATCAGTTTTCTCCCATAGAGTGACACTGTGTATATCAACCATACTCCAAGTTCACCCAATGCCCAGAATTAATGAGGCAACACAAAACAGATTCTATATTAGGAGGGGGGTCTTGTGGAATCTATGGTAGTTTGGGGTTAGGTGGGATTGTTACTGTTGTTGTTTGGTTTGTTAGCTGATTTTTGTTTAGGTTAGCTCATTTTTTGAAGAAAAAAAATACAAAGTTGGTTGGGTATAGAGAGGGAGAATCTGGGAGTAGTAATAGGGGACTGGAAAAGAATATGTTTAAAATATGCTCTAGAGATGAATACTTTGCATTGTAATGGATCTTGGTTTATTGATACAATTTAAGGTCAATTCTTTTATATGTATATATTTTCTCTTTTTTTAGGGTATGATGTGTTTGTGAATTCATAAAAATTATGAATTGAAAGGTAGTCATTTATAATAATGAAACTTTTAGTCATGTTAATTAGGTTTTCTAGATATATAGAGATATATTTCTTATGAATAGGTATTCTTCAAATCTTTCAAATCTAGGAATATTGCATTTAAAGTATTTTAAGAACTTAGGATGTTTTATGACAGTGAGATGTGTCTGCTTCTGGCAGCACCAATTACTTCGGAGAGGTGGTGGGCATTGTATAAAATGTATTAATTAAAATAAATAAGAACTAAAACTTTTGAGACGGCAGAAAACATCTTTATCACTGACAAAGATAAGAAGGGAGATGGAAGTTTATGTATATTACAAATAACCTTGACAAGGTTTAATCTCTGAATTAGGAAAACACACAAAGTTGCATAGCTTCTTATGTTTCATGGATCAGTTCCTCCAACAGGAAGACATCTGACATCTGATAACCTTTTTTTAACACAACCTGGTCCTATTCAGCTCTGCCTTTTCTACATTTAATCTTCTCTCTCTCTCTCTCTCTCTCTCTCTCTCTCTCTCTCTCTCTTTCTGTCTCTCTCTCTCTCTCTCTTTCTCTCCTCTCTCTCTCCAACCCCCAAACATTAGCAATTGAGAAATTCCTCCTCTTTCCCCACAATGACTGACGCACCAAGGAAAATGCAAACCAGGAGAAAAAGTTTATAAAGTCACACCAGCAGATAGACATGTACTTTATACAGACAGGGGTAGAGAAAATAATGAGTTACCTGATACCTATTGCAGCCTGTAGACTCTAATTCTTACTTCAAGTCGCTTCACCTACCTTCTGGTCAGAAGACCTGGTGTGCTCCTTGCTCCCAGGTAGAGCAGTATTTAGACCACATAGACTTCAAATAAATTGTTTCTAATTCATCATAAAAATTCTCCTCTCCCATAGAACATGCTATGCCTCAAGGAGAGGTTTGCTCTGGGGAAAAAATCTATATAGAGAAGGAGCATCAGATTCCTCCTTACAGATTCTGTTTTCTTTCATAAGTGAAGTCCCTTGACTAATATCATCACTGAGCAGATTTCCTACTGAAGACCCAAACCAAGTCACACTCAGCAAAACTACATTAGGAGTGTTTTCTTAAACACTTTAGAGAATAATTTATAATAATCTTATATTAACTTCTGAATGTATAAAAAAGGTAAAAGTCTGAGAAAGGTGAATTGATTTCTTAAAACCACACTCTGTTCTTTATTTGGTACTGTCACAGGAAACAATTCTCTCTCCAAATCATTAGGCTTTGGGGATATGAGGTGGAAATGTTACTGCCTTTCAAAAGTTGGATCTGTCCCCTATGGAGTATTTAGAAAATAAAGTGATGACGAAGACAAATCAGAAGGAAAAAATATTTAGACTTACAACTTTAGAATAAAAATAAAAATTCATGAGACTAGGAAATTCAGCGGTAATAAAATCCTGCTTTGATGCCCCAGTCATGTCTATCCACACAATGTCCAAAGGTTGTGATTAAATGCTCAGATTCTTGGACTATTTATGATGAATGAGGCCACACATATGATCAAGAGACCGACTTCCCCATGGAATTTCTTTTACCTGTAGGAAAACTTAGGCAAATAAAGAATGACTTAGGGAAATTTTCTAAATCTTTTGCAATCATTTTAATGTCATTTCAATATTGCTTTACACCCAACAAGGAGAAGGTACATAAAAAAGTAAAGGTAATAGGGCTTATTGCCTATGGTTTCTGATTGATATAGCAGAACTTTTTTTTTTAATTTTTTATTTTTTTTATTGAAATAAAATTTCCGCCTCCTCCCAGCCTCCCACTCCTCTATGTCTCCCCCCACTCCTCTTCCCCTCCCCCCACTCCTCTCCCCCTTCCCCCACTCCTCTCTCCCTCCTCCCACTCCTCTGCCCCTCCCTCTCCAGTCTGAAGAGCAGTCAGGGTTCCCTGACCTGTGGAAAGTCCAAAGTCCTCCCCCCTCCATCCTGGTCTAGGAAGGTGAACATCCAAACTGGCTAGGCTCCCACAAAGCCAGAACATGAAGTAGGATCAAAACCCAGTGCCATTGTCCTTGGCTTCTCAGCAGCCCTCATTGTCCGCCATATTCAGAGAGTCCGGTTTTATCTCATGCTTTTCCTGTTACAGTCCAGCTGGCCTTGGTGAGCTCCCAATAGATCAGCCCCACTGTCTCCGTGGGTAGGTGCACCCCTCGTGGTCCTGACTTCTTTGCTCATGTTCTCCCTCCTTCTGCTCCTCATTGGGACATTGGGAGCTCAGTCTGGTGCTCCAGTGTGGGTCTCTGTCTCTATCTCCATCCATCGCCAGATGAAGGTTCTATGGTGATATGCAAGATATTCATCAGTATGGCTATAGGATAGGGTCATTTCAGGATCCCTATCCTCAGCTGCCCCAGGAACTAACTGGGGACCTCGCCTTGGGCACCTGGGAGCCCCTCTAGGTCCAAGTCTCTTCCCAACCCTAAGATGGCTCCCTTAATTAAGATATGTGCTTCCCTGCTCCCCTATCCAACCTTCCTTTATCCCAATCATCCCGTTTCCCCAAGTTCCCCTCATCCTACCCTTCTCACTTTTCTCTCCCCACCACCCTTTACCCCCCTCCCAGCCCACCCCCAAGATCCCAATTTTTTTTTTACATTTTGCTTTATTGATATGAGACTGAATCAAGATCCCAATTTTTTGCCCGGCAATCTTGTCTACTTCCCATAACCAGGAGGATAGCTATATGTTTTTCTTTGGGTTCACCTTCTTATTTAACTTCTTAAGGATACCAAATTATAGACTGACTGACCTTTATTTATGGCTAGAAACCAAATATGAGTGAGTACATCCTATGTTCATCTTTTTGGGTCTGGTTTACCTCACTCAGGATAGTGTTTTCTATTTCCATCCATTTGCATGCAAAATTCGAGAAGTCATTGTTTTTTACCGCTGAGTAGTACTCTAATGTGTATATATTCCACACTTTCTTCGTCCATTCTTCCATTGAAGGACATCTAGGTTGTTTCCAGGTTCTGGCTATTACAAATAATGCTGCTATGAACATAGTTGAACAAATGCCCCTGTCATATGATCGGGCATCTCTTGGGTATATTCCCAAGAGTGGCATTGCTGGGTCTAGGGGTAGGTTGATCCCGAATTTCCTGAGAAACCGCCACACTGCTTTCCAGAGTGGTTGCACAAGTTTGCATTCCCACCAGCAATGGATGAGGGTATCCCTTCCTCCACAACCTCTCCAGCAAAGGCTATCATTGGTGTTTTTGATTTTAGCCAATCTGACAGGTGTAAGATGATATCTCAAAGTTGTTTTGATTTGCATTTCCCTGATGGCTAAGGAGGTTGAGCATGACCTTAAGTGTCTTTTGGCCATTTGAACTTCTTCTGTTGAGAATTCTCTGTTCAGATCAGTGCCCCATTTTTTTAAATTGGGTTAATTTGCATTTTAAAGTCTAGTTTCTTGAATTCTTTATATATTTTGGAGATCAGACCTTTGTCTGTTGCGGGGTTGGTCAAGATCTTCTCCCAGTCAGTGGGTTGACTTTTTGTCTTAGTGACAGTGTCCTTTGCTTTACAGAAGCTTCTCAGTTTCAGTAGGTCCCATTTATTCAATGTTGCCCTTAATGTCTGTGCTGCTGGGGTTATACCTAGGAAGCGATCGCCGATATAGCAGAATTTTTAAAAAGGAAGAGAAAGTCCTTGGGCATTAGGTTTTGATCAGCTACTGAATAAGTAGACAACTGAGGACAGCCTATCCTTTTTACCACTTTTATATAAAACTATAGTGATGATTGACATTATTTTATTTTCATCTTCTCATTCTCACATTTGCATATTTGTGTATTACATACATTATAAAACTACTTGCCCCCTATCCTTCTGCCTCTGTATCTGTGAATGATAGTTGACTATACCCACTGAATATGTCAAGAATTGGACTCTGAAAGATAACATTCATCAACTTGTCCACCCAATAAATAATCCAGCAAAATCTCTAGCTTTATGTAGTCCTTCTGCTTAGCAGGTGATCATGAGACAGGAAATCACACAGGCTATAAATACATTCTTAGTTTAACAGTGAGAGAGCAAGACAAGCTGACTAGACATGGCCTGTGGATGCTGCAAATGCTCCTTCTCTCCAGCCACCCTGAGATTTGTGTGGGAATTTGGGAGTGATTAGAAAGGATATGTGAGAATGAGGTAAAGAGCTGGTTAATGAAACCTGAGGTTAGAGGCAGGTAGACACAGAACCATCAAGGTAGTAGGATAGAAGTCTTGCCTCTAACACTGAGAAACCTACAAGTCTTAGGAAAACACACTTATGCTACCAACTTTCATAGTCATATGGTGTGTACCTATGTAGATTTAAGTAAGTTAAAATTAAATTTTAAGAATTCCAGGTTTTAGTGACATTAATGATACATAAATTTAAATGTCCATTAGCCGTGTGTCTTTGACTATCATGTATTATCACAGACACACATGTTTTCATCAACATATGAATTTGTCTATGCCTTGCCCTGCAGCCACAAATTCCTCTATTATATGATCTCGGAGCCCAAACGATACTTGGTGGAAACACAGCCTACTCTGGCATATCACAACTTGAGAAAATCTGGGTGAATGGATGCAAATCAGTGCAATTTTATACAACTCCTAAGCCAAGACAGAGCAATTGTAAGATACACTCAAAACTTTTCATAGTGGGGAGATACAATGGGGCATTGAAGAGATTATGAGAAATATAACCGTGCAGATTAACAAAGACTCTTTTAATCTCACCTCACTGAAAAAAAATCAGTGGATATTACAAGAAATAGCTGTGGCATGGTCACTCATAATAATGGGAAAGAGATAT
Organism: Microtus pennsylvanicus; assembly: GCF_037038515.1. Taxonomy (NCBI): domain Eukaryota; kingdom Metazoa; phylum Chordata; class Mammalia; order Rodentia; family Cricetidae; genus Microtus; species Microtus pennsylvanicus. The sequence goes on along the minus strand of NC_134583.1, from coordinate 153,572 downwards.
GAATTAAAAAGTTATGACCCTGTCCTTAATTCTTCCAGTGAAAATAGTAATCATTTCTCAACAAAAAGAAATGCTGATTTTTGAGATAATAATAGTCATAAAATGGTTTGTATACAATGTATGGAAGTACTAAAGTATACTTTACCCAATCTTTCAAAATACTACCATGTCTCAAGGAACATACAAGCATGTTTCTATATATTCTTTGAATTTGCACTTGCTTTTTAACTATGCAGCCAATCAAATTCAGTGAGAAAATCAGACCTCTGTCCTTGGAGTATTTGTTTCCTGAGAGAAGTACAGCAGTAAAAGAAACACGCTCTTCTAACTACTCTTTTATTTGAATATGCACCAAACAGCAAAATCTACATCAACAACAGACTAAGTTTTAAAATCCCTTTTCGTCATTTATTACTCCATTCACTCTGCCTCTGAGCTCTTTTTGTCCCACAACTTCTTTATGGCATTTTTCACCTCTGCATTTCTAAGGGTGTAGATGATGGGGTTCAGCATGGGGGTGATGACTGTGTAGAACACAGCCACAAGCTTATCTTCAGTAAATGTAGAGGAAGGTCTCAGATAAAGGAAGCTAGCAGGTCCAAAGAACAAGATGACCACTGTAATGTGGGCAGCACAGGTGGAGAGGGCCTTGCGCCTCCCCTCTGCAGAATGGTTCCTCAAGTTCACAAGGATGGTGATATAGGAGGACACCAAGATAAGGAGAGAGATAATAGAGATTAAACCACTGTTGGCCATCACGATAACCCCTTCCATAAAGGTGTCAGTGCAGGCAAGTTTAAATAATGGCTGGAGGTCACAGAAGTAGTGGTCAATTACATTGGTACCACAGAAGGGCAATGGAATGGTGATGAGGATCTGGATTGTGGAGTGAATGAGGCCCCCCAGCCAGGAGCCAGCTACCAGCATGTGACACACTTGATGACTCATGATGTTCATGTAATGGAGAGGTTTGCAGATGGCCACATAGCGATCATAGGCCATCACCACAAGCAGAAGAATCTCAGCAACCCCCAAAAGGTGGAAGAAGAATATCTGAGCCAGGCAGCCCTTCAGAGAGATGGTTTTAATTTTTACAAGTAAGTCAGTGATGAACTTAGGGACAACAGTAGAGGAGTAGCAGATCTCCACCAGGGACAAGGAGCTGAGGAAGATGTACATAGGAGAACGCAGACTCTTACTGATGTTGACTGTCACAACAATGAGGCCATTGCCCAGCACTGTGGCCAGGTACACGGGAAGGAACAGTACAAAGCACACCTTTTGTACCTTTGCATCCTGGAAAAGACCAGTGATGATCAGTTCAGTCACGTTATTTGTCTTAGCCATGGCTTCAGTTCAGGTGCGCTGGATGTTATAAAATTCTGTTGAAAAAAAACAATTTGAACACAAATTCATGACATGTATAGTATGGCAGATAATGTAAAACAATTTACAATATGTATATCATTTATTTAGTCAATAAATACTAGTTACATGTATATTCAAGTATAACATTTTATACTATTTTAATTTGTTTACTTTGTAACTAGAAAATGAATATTCAGAAAAACTTATTTGACCATAGTAACAGAAGAAGTAGAGAATTCTAGGGCTCACAACCATTCTACCAGGCTTTCACTCTGGGATCCTCGTCATTTCCAGTGCAGTCGATATTTGGAGAGTCATTAGAATTAGGACCCTATTTAGTGGTCTAACCTTCGGGGACACTCCTGTGCTCCCAAGTAATCTCCTCTTACCTGTGAAGAAATCAAATTCCCATTCAATTCTGGGATGATTCTCCTTGGTGACTCTAAAACAGTAACTCACAGAATCCAAAAACCTAAAAGAACTTTTAAAATACTTAATTTTATGCTGTATTTTTCATTGGATAAAAATTACTAATTTAAGTAGGTCTGCCAACCCTAAAATCATCAAATGCAGCCACTCAATAAAAGTGAGACTTTGTAGGTCTAAGAGGAAATTGAGGTTGTCCAACAAACAATGGCTAAGAAACTCTGTATCTTATTTTTAGTCACTTTACCTTGCTGTAGATCAGAAGGGATGCTGTGTTCTTTATCTTCAACAAGGAGTTAGATCACAGATTTTAAGTAAACTCAAATTGTCTCCAACCCAATATGAAGTATGTCTCTGCTTAAATACAACATGAGTCAAGTAGAAGTTTGGTTTTGGAAAAATTCGGCTGGGAAGGAACAAGGAATAGTTTATGAGTCCTGGTACTTGAGCAAACAAGGTCCCTTAAATATCACCACCCAACAGATTCCTCATTGAACACCCAGTGAGCCATGTACCAATCATCCTCATCTTAACTATGTTAGAATAATGTGAAGTAGATTTAAAAGAATATCTCCTAAATTTTTCTGCTCATGGATGAAATGACAAAGGCTGAGAGAGGAGAACTGGCTTCCCAAAATCACCTTCAAATGATTTTTCCATGCACTAAATCAAGGATAATAGTCTCAATAGCACTGAATTTTCTGACTTTACTGGGTGGAGGTTGTCATTGCAATTTAAGGGCTGCATTTTCTCTCCAAGAAAAAAAATCATCACTAGTCTTAGTACCTATTAAAAAGGAATGTAACTGGTACCTAAAGCTAATTATAAAATAAAGAGGAAACTCAGAAAGCTACATGAAGTTGAACATTTGAATGTAAAAATTAATTGCAGGCATAAGAAGCAGCAAAGAGAGAAATCTTACATTTTTTCTTTTGACAAGAAAATCTACCCACTCATTCTTTATCCAAAGGTGTGACTACACACTGAGGTCCTTGCATTCTTTATAATAAACTAACTCACAGGCTATAATCATGAAACAAATGTCCCCCATGGAATTTCTTTTCTCCAGAGGGAAACTTTGTGACTAAACTGGAACAAAAAGAAAAGGTTTAAATTTAATCTCAAGTACTTCAGTGACTTTTACATGAAGCTCTTTAAAATTAGGAAGGCAAAGACAAAAGATGAGAATCAGGCATGTGGGACTCATTTTCCTCAGGTTTGTCTACTGAAAATAAGTTTACATGATAGTAGATAAAAGAGACAGGACTGGAAGCCAGGACGTGAACTAACACGTGTTTAGCAGTAAATTAACTATTTGCTTATAACTATCCCATTTACCTCCTACTTCTCATTTTTCCATTTCTACTCCTATATAAATTAACAGTTAGGCTATATGTGCTACACTGAATTTTCTAATTCTCATATTTATGTGCCATGTTTATATTTTAAAAATCACTTCAAAAAAATCACCTCAGTTGCCATAAACCTCATTGCTCCCTCGATGAGGATAGTGGTCGTGATCATGAAAGATGGGGACAACTTCCTCTGGAGAAAGTACCAATCACCCTTTCACTCTTTCATTCACTTACTCAACAAATACTGGTGAATACTACAAATCACCAAGAACTAATTTAAGGGCTGGGCTTAAGAGGCACAAAAATGAAACTCTCTGGACATGTGAGACTTAAATTTTCTCTATTTCTCTATTCTAAAATGAAGGTTGTACCTTCATTTTATAGAGGGGGACGGTGATCAAAAAAGAGCAATAAAAGCAAATATAAGTAATGATTTTTGTAACATGTAAGTCAAGGATTTACGAGAACCATAAAACGTTTGTAAATTTCTCATGCTCTTCTGTCTTTTATTATTGTGTTGTTATATTTATGTATATATAATATATGTGTACTATTATATATAAGACATGTGTAATAAGTCTGAAGCTATAACATATTTAAGATTTCCCCCCAATATATCAGTCATGAGGTTGTGTTCAGAGTACCCACTGATATAATTTTAAGTTTTGTTTTGTGTTGTTTGGTTTTTGTTTCTGTTTCTATTTTTGGTTTTGGTTTTCAAGACAAAGTTTCTCTGTGTGGCTCTGGCTGGCCTATAATTTGCTCTATAGACTACACTGGTCTTGAACTCAAAGATTCACCTGCTTCTGCCTCCCAGTACTGGGATGAAAGGTGTGCGGCACCATGCCCAACTTCACTGTTCTAATTTCTATCGTCTGGAGTTCCTATAAATGGAAGCTTGAACATGCACTCTTCTGTATTAGTCATTCTGCTATGAATTACAATAATTAGAGGTCACATATACAATGTATAGGTATGGTGTGTGTGTGTGTGTGTGTGTGTGTGTGTATACCCATGTGTGAGGATGGCTGCACATGCATGTATATGTGCATGTGGAGAAGCCTGAAATCAAATTTAGGTATTTCTAAATCACTTAACCATTTGTTCTTTTTATTTCAACGAAGCCTCTCACTGAACCCAGAGCTCATCAGTTCAGCAAGGCTTTCTTGCTAGCAAGGCCCAAGGATTCTCTTATCTCTTGCCTTGCACTCCACCTCCAAGTACTGTGCTAGTATGTTAGTCTAGTCTAGCTGGTGCACAGTCTGTAGGCTTGTACATACATGAATGTATGATGACATACAACCATGATAATAGCATATTTTCACTACCTAAAAATCTTCTGTGTTCACTAAGCATCGTGGCATTCACCCTTAATCCCAGTACTCAGGAGACAGAGACAGATGGATCTCTGAGTTCAAGACCACCCCTATCTACATAGATTTCTAGGCTTGGCAGGGTTACATAGTGAGACAATTTTTGGGTTTTTTAAAATCTTATTACAGGAACCTTAAAGCACAAGCAGGTATGGTCAAAGCTGTGTAATTCATCACCCAACTTAAATGATTATCCATTCAGGGATTTTTTTAAAATAAATAGTAGGGCAGTACAACAAGTCTGTGGAGCCCTTTAGTTATAATATACAGGAGCATCCTATGCATTGTAGGATACTTCATGAATCTCTGACTTTGTGTCTCCTTAATGTCAGTGGCACTCTCCTCCCTGGCCAGACTGGTCAAAAATCTTTAAACATTATCAAATGTCTTGCACAGGCATAATCACCCCTCAGTTGGAAGCTACTGATGTATACATCTAATTCAGCACAAGTAGTATCATCCCTTCTGTGATTCCGAAATCCCTGAACCACCTTTAATCATCTCTGATCAGTGGGTGGGTTTCATTGTTTCACATTTCTCACTGGTTTCTAAAGTTTTTTTCCCACAGAGACTTTAGGGTCCTACTTCCAGTAAGACATTTTTTCCTAATTAGGAAGGGGTGAGTATGAAGATCTCCAAGGACTCCCCATTTCTCACTTAATCATAACTTCTCCCTTGGCTTTTCTTGGAGTGAACTTAAAGCTGAGTTTCCTGAGTTCTTAGTTCTCTGAGGAACATCTGAGAGGCAAATTTGTTTTACTTTTATTTTAAATTCATGAGAAGTTGAGGCTGAGGATCTCCACATTTCCAAGACTAAGGCTGCATGGGGACATATCCTCATCTCGTTACTCCATTGAGGCAGAAGACGGGGCCACACCTGGCCCATGCATCTCCATCAGGTAACTGGGAAATTATCATGAGCCAGCAATGTTGTCACAATTATTTGTGCTTATGTGTTAGAACATAAAATATCACTGTGCTCACAAGAGCAAAGTAACTGAAACACTGGTGTGAGCTTTGTGGCCATAGGTTTAATTTAGCTGTGATAGTTCATTTGAAAGCAAAGGGAATGGTGCCATGAGACACATGGCATTTCTGAGAGTATGCCTGCATGAATATTTGTGAAAAGTACTGTCTGGACCCTGGGTGAGACTCCAGAATTAATAAGGTATGATATCATACCATAGAGGCTTTTCCTCGTTTGGTAGTTACTGAACACCTACAATGTGTGCAACACTAGACTAAGGAGACCAAGTTTAGATGTCAAATATTCATTTATTCTCCCGATGTTCACTGAATGTTATCTCTTGAGATCAACTTCAGTGAGCATTGAAGATGAAATGAAGAGCAGGGCATATTCTGCCCTCTGGGAACTTATACTGTAGTAGGCAATAAAATTCATTGTGATAAGTGCTATGGTTACAGAATGTCCTGAGAGAAGGCACAGTGGCCACAAGAACCCATGAATGGGAAGAGATGTCTCATCCCTGAAAGATGCCCAAAAAATCAAGGGCTGGAACTTAGCTTATGGGAGAATTGGGCAGGACTTAAGATTTGTGGTTTCTTCCTCTGAGGTATGCGCCATCTGCATGTTAATTTGAATCTTGAGTATCTGAAAACTTAAAGAACTCTGTAAATGTTATAGAAATTACTTCCTGAGAACAGCTGAATGGAAACCCAGCTCTTTTCTCCACAAGTAGCTTCCTGAGAGGATTGCCGGATGACCTGGGAATTTATGTCTGCTCTCCACCCTCTGTGTCTATAATTGTAAGGTGTATTTCCTGAGTTCCCTCTGGTCTGCAGAGGTCTTCCTCACAGGTCTGGATCAGTGAGGAGAGAGCTTTTGTGAGATGGGCAGAACCATCTAGCTCTAACCTCAGGAGCCCTGGAGTCTTGCTGGAGTAAATACACACAGTCTCAGCTATGTTGGAAAAAGCATAGTTTTCAAGCCAGACACTATGCAGTCTAAATAATGCTCGGACGTGTTACATAGCTGGGCCATGAGCAAGGCTGTTGGATCATTGCTGCCGTTAAGAGAAACAGAGGAAATCAAAATGCCAGGAGAAAGAAGAAAAGTTAATGGATTGAAGTGAAGGAAAAAGAAAAGATCAATAAGTAATCGAACAGAGAATAAGGACAAGAATTAGAAGACATACAGGCACAGCCATGTCTGTGGTGAGTTCTGATCCCCTTGAGGTATACTGAACATCAAGGGAGCTACAGCAGGGTTATGTATTCTGAAAATACTGGTACCATGTATTAAATGGTTGAGAACTTGGTTCTGCTAACCAAAGAAAGAAGTAACGAGCTAAGTCTTCAGGAGAAAAAAATACCAAAAGCCATTCAAAGACAATAGAAAGACATGCAGCACAGATGGAAACAGTGTCCTGGCAGCCTCTTTTTGATGAGGAAATACAACTTTTTAATGCCTTTCCTTTTTGGTGTTTCCACAACTCTACATTCTGCATACAAAGTGACTTACTACTCATTGGATAATAGATATTCTTGCTGATGGACCTTGGCTTCAGGGTAAAGTCCGAAGTCCCTAGCAGCCTTTCTCAGACTGATGGCAACTCTCCTATAGCATCATACTTTGCCATTCCTCACTATTCCTGAAATAACAACACATGTGCATTTCTCTCAGTCCTCATGGTATGTTCTTCCTTCCCCACATTACTAACTCCTCATTTTTCATTTCAGATCATACCACACAACTTGCTCCCTCATGGCTAACATACACAATGTAACTGAGTTCATTTTTCTGGGACTCTCTCCCAATCAAGAGGTACAGAGAATTTGCTTTGTGATATTTCTGCTCTTGTACACAGCCATTGTTCTTGGGAATCTCCTCATGGTGGTCACTGTCACAGCCAGCAGAAGTCTTGGATCCCCCATGTACTTTTTCCTTAGTTCCCTCTCCTTTGTGGAGATCTGCTACTCCTCTACAACAGTGCCCAAACTCATCTTTGATCTCCTAGCTCAGAAGAAATCCATATCTGTATGGGGCTGCATTACACAGCTTTTCTTCATCCACTTCTTTGGTGGTATTGAGATGTTCCTGCTCACGGTGATGGCCTATGACCGCTATGTGGCCATCTGCAAGCCCCTGCACTACACCAGTATCATGAACAGACAGGTGTGTGCCGTCCTTGTGGGAACAGCGTGGACGGGAGGCTTTGTGCATTCTATTGCCCAGATTCTTCTCATCTTTCACTTACCTTTCTGTGGTCCCAATATCATTGACCATTATTTCTGTGATGTGCTTCCTCTGCTCAAACTTGCCTGCTCAAATACCTTCCTCAATGGCCTGCTGATTGTTGCCAATGGGGGAACACTGTCTGTGATCAGTTTTGTGGTCCTCTTAGCATCCTACGTGATTATCTTGTTTCATCTGAGAACTCAGAGTTCTGAGGGACGACGCAAAGCTCTGTCCACCTGTGGATCCCATGTCACTGTAGTTGTCTTATTCTTTGCACCCTGCGTCTTTATCTATCTGAGACCGTCAGCCACTTTGCCTGTAGACAAGATGGTAGCTGTGTTCTACACAGTGATAACTCCCCTCCTTAACCCTATCATCTATTCCCTAAGAAATGCAGAAGTGAAGAAAGCCATGAAGACTCTATGGATCAGGACGGTGAAAGTAGATAAAAAATAGAGGCTGAGTCTTTGTATGGTCATGAGTTTGGAATAATGTTGAATTCCTAATTTGCAAAATGAGTAGAAAAAATTCATAGGGCTTGATAATTCTAGAGTTGTTCTTTATGGTCCATCCTAAATTTTTCTTTTTAAGCATCTGTAAAATATATCCTGCTAGGGCTATACTATAACACATATAGCCATTTTGGAATGTTTCAAATCTTTATCCCTATAAATAAACAGTGAACTTACTTTTTTGAAGAATATGAAGCCCTTTGTTTCTCTGTGAAATTGAACTGCATGCTGTGTGAAAGTGTTCCTCACAGAATCAAGATTTTGTAATTTGGTACAGTGGGTGACTGAGAAAATGCCTCCACAAGATCCAGCTGTAGGTAAGCCTATAGGGCATTTTCTTAATTATTGATTGGTGTGGGAGGGCAGAGTACACTGTGGGTGGTACCATCCTTGAACTTGTGGTACATGGTTCATGGTACTAGGAAAGGAGGATGAGCAAGACATGAGGAACAGGCCAGTAAGCAGCACTCCTCCGTGGCCTCTGAATTAGTTCCTGCCTCCAGATTCCTGTTCTGCTTGAGTTCTTAACCCTATTTCCTTCAACGATGAATAATGATATGGAAGTATAAAGCAAATAAACCATTTTGTTCCCAAAATGCTCTGGTCATGGTGTTTTATCATAGCAATAGAAACCCTAACTAGGACACTAATTTAATGTAATTATGTGTGCAAGTGTGTATTTATTTGCTTGCACAAAGCACAGCACAATAGGAGGTCAGAGCACAAGTTGTCAGAGTAAGGTCTTTCCTTCAATCAGGTGGGTCTTGAAGATCAAACTCAGGTGATCCTCCTTGAAAGCAAGCACTTTTACTTACCAAATCATCTTCATGGCCCTCATTTAACTTTATTAAACAACAACAGCAACAACAAATTAAACAAAATAAAAGGCAAAGCCACAGGATAAGCAATCAAGCTTTGATTAATCTTCCTTGCTTCCTTGACTTATTTTCTTTTACTCCATCAAAACTTATGTAAATCTTGTGAACTCTACCTTCAGAATATATCTAGAGTCTTAACCTTTCCTAAATTCTTAATTGCTACTATTTTCATTCTAGTCATTACAACGTCTCAACTGGAGTTTTGTGATGGCCACTTACTGTTTTTTTGTTGTTTTGTTTTTCTTTAAATTTTCAGTTTCCCTTCGTTCTTGTAATGGCATCAGCCAAAGTTCCTGGCACGGGATTCTCTTTTCTACTACCTTTATAGTAGATAATATCTACCAATGTTTTATTAAAAATTAAAATGTGTATGTAGAATTATGTCAGGGTTTTCAATTCCAATCAATCAATTATCAATGTGCCTTTCTTTGCAATACCATGCAGTTTTCATTACTATAGCTTTGTAGTGTAACTTGAAATTGGGGATAGTAACAACTCCAGCAGTTCTTCTTTGTTTAGGATTGTTTTAGCTATTCTTGATTTTTTTTTGTTTCTGTTTCCAAATGAAGCTGAAAATTTTCCTTTTAAGATCTGTGAGGAATTGTGTTGAGTTTTTCATGGAGAATGCATTGATCTATAGCTTGATTTTGGTTAAGATGATGATTTTTACTATATTAATTCTATGGTACATGAGTATGAAAGACCTTTCTATCTTCAGATATCGTCTTCAGTTTTATTATTCACTGCCAGCTTATGCTGGCAAGGATGTGTTGTAAGGGGAACATTCATCCATTGCTGCTAGGAGTGCAAACTCATGTAACTACTATGCAAATCATTGTGGTAGTTCCTCAGGAATATGGGATTCAATCTATCACATGGTTCACTCTTGGGCATTTACCTGAAAGATGCTTCATTCTACCAGAAAGACACTTGCTCACTGATGTTCAGTGGTATTTTCTCATATTTTAGGAATCCAACTTTGCCTGTTTTATTTGCGATGTAACTCAAAAAATTTAATTGAACCTAATTTGAATGTACTGAAGTATAAAAATTTTATTCTTGATGGTAAAGATATTATGAAACTCAGAATGTGAAATACATAATAATGTATAAAGAATTACAGGCTTAGATGATTAAATTTTTGGTGTGCTAGCCTAAATGAATCATTTATTTTTTCTTAAAAACGTAAAAACATTATTATTTGAGAGTGTCACATATAAATACAAAATGTATTTTGGCCATACCTAATTTCCATCTCCCCATCTCCTCCTAGACTCATTCATAACATATTCTTTTTGTATCTTTATGTTCTCATCTTTCTGGGTTTTTTTTTTTTGTTGTTGTTCTTTTTTTTTTTTTTAAATTTAAAGACAGGGTCTCTCTATGTAGTCCCAGAACTAACTTTGTAGACTAGGCTGACCTTGAATTCAGATAGATTTGCTTACCTCTGCCTCTCAAATACTGGGATTCAAGGTGTATACCTCTGACACTTCTCTATTAAAGAAATATTCTACAAAATCTAATTAATTTGTGTCATATGTACTTGAGAGTGGAGCCATCTGCTGGACATGGTCAACCTATCAACTGCAACATCCCCAAAGAAGGATTCACCCTCCCCTAGTAGTTATCAACTGCCAATAGCTCCTAAATTAGGAGGACCTCATTAGCTCCTCCTCCATTCATACTGGACCATTGACTGGCTTGATTTTTGGGAGATCTTGTGCTTGGAACCACAACTTCTGTGAGTTAAAGAGTGCAATATCCATGCCATAGCTAGATGGCAGAATTTCACAGGCCTCCTCCCCATCTTCTTCTACTTATCTTTCTGCCTCCTCCTCTGTGACGTTCCCTGGGTTTCAGGACGGGGGTTAAAAAGATCCCTTTAAGGGTTTAATATTCACAGTTCTCTATTCTCAGCACTTTGACTTGTTATGAATCTCTTCACTGTATGTTACCCACTGCAAAAAGATTTTTATGACCATGGTTGAGAGTAGCCCAGGTCTGTGGGTGTATTAGTCAGGGTTCTCTAGAGTCACAGAACTTATAGAATGAATCTCTCCCCCCTCCATATATACACACACATACATACATACATATACAAACACATACACGGGAATTTATTGGAAAAGACTTATGAGCTTCAGTCCAACATGGCTAAGTGTTGTAAAAGGAAAGTTTACAAATCCAGTAGTTTCTCAGTCCCATGAGGCTGGATGTCTCAGCTGCTCTGTGTATGCTAGAACCCTGAAGAAGTAGGCTCCAGTGCCAGGGAAGTAATGGATGTGCTGACAAGGTGAGGACAAGCAGGCCAAGAATGAATGAACCCTTTCTTTTTACCCTGTTCTTATATAAGCTTCCTTATGTATAGGTTTCCTCATATATAACAGAAGGTGTAGCCCAAATTAAAGGTGTGCCTTCCTGCTTCAAGATTCTGATCAAAGGCACATTGTCTTCCTGCCTCAAGATTTGGATCACAAGTGTGCTGTCCACTTCTGAATTTTAGTTCAATCCAGATATAGTCAAGTTGACAACCAAGAATAGCCATCACAATGGGTATAAACACAAACATAATATTTAGAAGGTAGTTTGACTACATGACCATTTAGCAACAACAACAACGACCACAATAATTTTTACCTTAGGGTCTATGACCCTCCCAGCTATGGGCTTTTGATCAGGTGTGAATTCCCTACAGTGGAACAGGTCTCAAATCTATTCAGAGACCAGTTGGTTACTCCATAGCTATCACGTCACTATTGCACAAGCAGGCATATTGTTCCCGGTATGCCAGTATTGTAGCATGTATGTCCCAGCACCGGGTAAGATAACTGAGCCTGCATAGCACCTTCTGGAACTAGGAAAGCTATGCTCTAGGGAGGGCTTAAGATTCATTTATCTCTGTTGTTGTGCAAAACTGTGTGATGTCTTCCACAATAAGGTCTTACCATGTGCTTTTCTCCACTAGTATTTTTGTCATATTTATTTTTTTTCTGTCCTTGAAAGGATTGAGTTGACTGTCTGGAATCATTTTTTTTTTCATTTCCTCTCTAACTCAGTTATATCCTAAAAGGAAAATTAAGGATGCTGCATTCATGAGGTTTAGTGACTTTATTTTTATACAGTGTATTGTTTAGTACCTATAGCAGAATTTAGAACATTATAGAATTCAGTATTATATTAATGAATGGATAAATGGACGGATCAACAAACCACCCCTGTTTCAGAAGAAGTTCGTGCTATATTTCATGACTGGACAACTGTTGTTGACAGAGGGAAAGAGCTACAAAGTGATTAAATGCTTTTATACACAGAATATACACAAAGGCATGGAGGTGGAGTTTGAGGGAAGGACTTAGCATTGATAGGCTTGGTAGACAATTATGACGATGAGAAATTTAAATAAAAGAAAGTGAGAAGGGAAAGTGGAGTGGCATAGCTATAGGTGGATAGTGAGTCCAGTATTGATCACACCAGTGTCCAGTGGGCTTCTTTTCTTTCCTTATTCATCTGGAATTTATTTTCAGTTGGTAAGTTTAGTCAAATGGCCCCTGCATGCCTTGCTTTCAACACTTTCTCTCTAGTGTGTTCTTTCTCTCTAGTGTGTGCAAAACAACATGGAAGAGACAGAAAAAATAATTGGAATAGATTGAAACTTTTTTTCAAGTTTATTTGGCAAGTTTTACTCTAGGGAAAAGAAATTCCATGGAGAAGTTGGTCTCTTGGTTATAACATGAGGGCTGATTTACTAAAAACAGTTCTAGTATGTGGGAATTCAATTGCAATGCTTGCACTTGGTGTGAGTGGGTAGTTATTTATTAAAACAGGATCCAGAGACTCTCAGTTTACTATTCTTAAGGATTTTTTTCCTTCAAAATTGCAAATCTAAGTGCAGATGCTGTGAATTTTCCCCGTTTGTGATTTAAATTAGACTCTGCCTACTGTCTTTTCTTTTGAAAAGCTGCCAGGATCCTTTTGATGATATGTTCTAGGAGACAAAGCCAACTCCTTAACAATAATCACCACATATCACCAATGATAGCCTAGTACTTTTTGACAGAATGATGATTTCTTACATAGTACCCAGAAATTATTAGAGTGTGTGGGAAAGACAACTGTCTCCTCTTAGCCCGTGCCACCCCATATACAAAAAGAAGGAGTTGGAACAATCTGTCTTTAAATTCTTTTAAGCACTATTCCCAGAGTGGCTTAGTTGAGTATGAGTGGATGGTCTTCAATCAGCTGGGTGGTAACAGCCCACAGATCTTGCTTGCTCCAGGACCAGCATTTCCAGGCAAGAAATCGAGTTATTTTTCCACTCCAGTTTTCCTAAGTCCAAACAAACCGTGAGTAGTGATGTGTTCCAGCAGGGTTCCTAACATCATGCTGACTTGGAAGCACATTGAGTTTATTTGAATTCATGCTATTCATTTTTATTTGTTGTTCAAAGAATGCATAAGAGCACAGCAGCTGTTCTGATATAAAGGTAGGTGGTGTGACTAGTGGCAAGGTGCAGAGTTTCTCAGCTGACATAGGATTTGGGACTAGTTAATTTTGTTTTATTAGAGCCATAAGAATTCACTTTCGAGATGAAGAGGTGGTTGAGTAGAGAATAATGATATAAAATCCATAGCATGGGGGCTAGAGAGATGGCACAGTGGTTTAGAGCACCGTCTGCTCTTCCAGAGGTCCTGAGTTCAATTCCCAGCAACCACATGGTGGCTTACAACCCTTTGTAATGAGATCTGGCACCCTCCTCTGGCATGTGGGCATACATGGAGGCAGAATGTTGTATATATAATAAATAAATAAATCTTTAAAAAAATCCATAGCATGAAATGTGATGTTACTGAAATTCCTTTACAGTTATGCATACTATAATTTACTATTTGGGGATTGCCAGGTTGGCACCTATATTGGTAGAGGTTCTTTACTTCATTCCAAGGTCAGTCACATTAGTACATCAAGAGATCTCATATTTTTGATTAGTCATGGTCTATATTCTATCATTTGTTCTAGTATGAAGCAAAGCAGGAGGTATTTCTTACCATCTCAGTGGCAGAGGGAGTTTGAATGGGTGAGTGGGGACAGGGAGAGGAAGAAGAACAGGCAGGAGAGGGAGAGAGAGACAGAGAGAGAGACAGAGAGAAAGAGAGGGAGAGAGAGAGAGAGAGAGAGAGAGAGAGAGAGAGAGAGAGGAGAGAGAGAGAGAGAGAGAGAGAGGGAGGGAGGGAGGGAGGGAGAGAGAGAGAGAGAGAGAGAGAGAGAGAGAGAGAGAGAGAGAGAGAGAAATTTTCAGAGGCAAGGGTCATTCCCAAAGGAGTTATAAATGAAGCCTGGAACACTGTGGAGCTCCACAATTATTCTATCTCCAAGTGATGTCTTATATTTGTTCTAGTAAATTTATCTTAATTTCTGTAATAGATCAAGATTAAATTGTGTTTAAGCTCACAGAAAAGTTATGTGTTTATTTAAGTAAATGCACCTAAAATTTCTAACAGTGGTCATATTTAATTTGAACTCTTCTCTTATACCTTTGTCTATGGATTCTGTTAATGAATGACTAGTTCATTTCTTCTTTTGTTAACATAACAATTGCTTGCTTGCTCAGTAAAGTTAAGAGAGTATGCTTCCTATTTGGGTAGATACATAGTTCCACCATAGGTTTGGTATGTACTTAGATGATTTAGTTTATCGTGTTGTAAAGTGGCATCAGTTCATACATTCTATGTTTGTGGGAAACTTAGTATACCTGCTCCTGCCCCCATGAAAGCTGAAGTAATTCAGAAGGGATGCACTTGAGTGAGCAGAAAGTATTGCCTTGTTGATGAAGATGATAAGGGAGATGGTGGTTTACATCTGTCCAAAGAGCTGTTGTGTAGTTTACTCATGAGTGTGAACAACATATGCACACAGGCATGGCAGCATTGGATATACACAAACACAGAGATAGATGCTCCAAGGAAAAAGCATGCTATCTAAAATACTCGTGAGGAGGAGGAGTGAGTAAGGACCTACTGTGTATGCCTAGTCTCTTCTTCTAAGTCCACTCAGATCTCCTACAGCATGTGGCTGAAGTGTATTTTTACTGTAACAGGGAAGAAAAATCTCTCTTTGATAGTCTCTACCAAGTTGTGTGATTGAAAATGAGTCTTCTTAATAAAAATAAAATGATTTGTTGTGTTTGGTGATTTACAATATGTAAATACTGTGGCTTTGACTGACAAACAGATATCAAGGTAGTGCTCTCGAATACAGAGCTTGGGAATGATTTATTAAATGGTTGTGACACACTGCCCCCAATACTTGTGTTGGCTTAAACTTCTTTGCAACTCACTTGTGGAAGTGCCTGTGCATCCATTTGACAGAAGTTTGTTCTCTGGTCTTCAAGTCAATAACTAAACATGAGGCCAACAATAACTTCAACATTAGTACTTACTATCTCTCATTTGTTAATCATCTTTCCAAGTAAAAAGAAATGTTGATCGATTTTTACAGTGTGTATTTCTTTTTATATATTATGGGAATTTACTTGATAACTGGTGAGATATTTTCACATGCATTAATACAACAGGAAATGGATAGTTCTTGAGAAAGAGAAGAAAGAAACAAAGAATAGAGGGGAAGAAATATGCCAATTCCCCAGAAGAAGAAGAGATATCAAAATACAGTAAAGGAGTACAAATGCAGGTTCTTAGCATGAACGACTACCCAAATTCAGAATACGTTGTCATAAATATGTACCAGAAGCTAGAAAGAATGGTCCTGGACTGAGAAGTGACCTTTGCCTGTGTGGTTATGAGCAAGCAATTATTCCTCTGAATTTCTGTTTTCCAGTGATAAAACTAAGTAAAATATAAAATGTTAGAGTGCCATGTTGAATTCCGAATTATTATCTATTGGGTAAAGAATGATTAGTAAGTGGTTTGCTGGTTTGCTTCCTCTGAGATCCTGTAAATTGTATAAACTGGTGCTACATTTTTTTTTTGAATTTCAGGCTGGTCCCTGCCTGATGTCCACTCCTGAACTGAAAACATGGGCAAGGCAAATAACGTGACTGAACTGATCATCACTGGCCTTTTCCAGGATCCAGAGGTGCAGAAAGTGTGCTTTTTGCTGTTCCTTCCCGTGTATCTGGCCACAGTGCTGGGCAATGGCCTCATTGTCACAGTAGTCAGTGTCAGTAAGAGTCTGCGTTCCCCCATGTACATCTTCCTCAGCTCCTTGTCCCTGGTGGAGATCTGTTACTCCTCTACTGTTGTCCCTAAGTTCATCATTGACTTACTCGTCAAAGTTAAAACCATCTCCCTGAAGGGCTGTCTGACTCAGATATTCTTTTTCCATTTTTGGGGAGTTGCTGAGATATTTTTGCTTGTGGTGATGGCCTATGATCGCTATGTGGCCATCTGCAAACCTCTTCACTATATGAATATCATGAGTCATCAAGTGTGTCACATGCTGGTGGGTGTTTCGTGGCTGGGGGGCTTTTTGCATTCTCTAGTTCAGGTTCTTATCACTATTCAGTTGCCCTTCTGTGGTCCCAATGTGATTGATCACTACTTTTGTGATCTCCAGCCGCTATTCAAGCTGGCTTGCACTGATACCTTTGTGGAGAGTGTCACCGTAATGGCTAATAGTGGCTTAATTGCTCTGTATTCCTTCCTAGTCTTGGTGTCTTCCTATGTCATTATCCTTGTCAACTTGAGGAATCATTCTGCAGAGGGGAGGCGCAAGGCCCTTTCCACCTGTGCCTCTCACATCACTGTGGTCATCTTGTTCTTTGGACCTGCCATATTCCTCTACATGAGACCTTCCTCTACTTTTACTGAAGACAAACTTGTGGCTGTGTTCTACACAGTCATCACCCCCATGCTGAATCCCATCATCTACACACTCAGAAATTCAGAGGTGAAAAATGCCATGAGAAAGTTGTGGGTCAGAAAAACGTAAGGATGCTAGTCATGGGGAAGGGGAAGGGCCTTAGCCCTGCCTCAATGAGGGAAGAGGACAGTCCTAGTTGACTTCCCAGGGGAGGCCTTAAGTTCTCTGAGGAGCGTATTGGAGGTCAGATGGGGGGAAAAGAGGGGAATGGGAGAAGAGGGAGGGGGAACTGGGATTGGTATATAACAAATAAACAACTAAAAAAACCCCTAGGGATGGAGTGAAAGACAGCTAAAAGAAGGAATTTATTTTAAAATATGTAAATTATCATTGGCATGAATCTATTTTCTGTGAGATATTATAAAATGGTGGTCATAGACATAAGGATATCACATTGCTGCTTCTGTGATTCTTATTAATAGGTCAAAACTCCATGGTAGCCTAGTGTTGCCTACAAACACAATGCTGATCTGCCCCTCTGGAAGTTTATGGAATTTGATTATCTTCCTGGTAACTGCTTTTATCATGCCTTGAGTGATTTGAATATTCAAGCCAAGTGAAAATGTAAAGCCCATTAAAAAATTCGTAGTTTTAGGTAAGCCCTGAAAGCATACATACAAATAACATTTTACAGACTGAACGGGATTATATTTAGGAATATTTATGTATATAAACACATATGCATGCAATAATGATTAGTGAAAAAAAGAGGCTGTGAATTTGAAGGAGAGAGGGGAAAATTAAATTGGAAGGTTTGGTGGGAGGAAAGCGAAAGGGAAATGTTGTAATTAAAAGAAGAAAAAATGAACCTTTTCTCCCAAAGAAAAACATGTGTTTTAAAAAGAAACAGTAACAAATTTATGGGGTAGAATATAATAATCTCAATATATGTATGAAATGTAAAGTAATCTATCTGATTGGGGAAATTGTCACGTGTATCACCTTGACCACTTAGCATTTCTCATGTTGGAAAAATTCCTCATCATCTCTACTAGCAATTTTGAACATTTAATTATTGTTTACACCTGTAATTATTATGAAGCAATGCAAATCAGTAGAAGAAATTTCTTTACCCAGATGCACCCAGCATAAGGTGAATATTTTTATAAATACCCTATGAGTAAATTTACTCTTTGCTTTATTTATTTAAATACCTCAGGATAACAACTTAAAAAAAGAAAGTTCTTTACATTTAACTTAGAAAGGGAATGAGCCAGAGGAATTAATCAGGAGATATTGGGGGATAAGGCTAACAATCTGATTATCCCTTCTATGTGGAAAATGTATCATTTAAATTGCATCCAAGGATTTTTCTGTTATTCTGATTGCTTCTTAGGATCTTGTATGATATACCAATTATGATCACTAGACAAGTCCTGTGAACAATTTCAGTTCTTGTGACATTTTGGCATTTAAGAAATTACTTTAGTGCCTCTTACAATGTTCAAAATTTATAAATGAAGATGATACTAAAAATAACATACACATTCCAATTTGATCAGCATCAGCATCATTTATTGGAGATGATGTCTTTTTTTCCAGTGTCAATTTCTGTCTTTGTTATAAAAAATTAGGTATCTATAGGTATGTGGATTTATGTCCGTATGTAGAAGATTTCAAATAGACCATACTCAGCACCCTGGACAAAAGTCAACCCTAAGTGGACCAAAGACCTCAACATAAAACCAGACACACTGAACCTGATAGGAGAGAAAATGGGGAACAGCCTGAACACATTAGCACAGAAGAGATGGCTTTCTGAACAGGAACACTGTCAATACAGGCACTAAGATCAGTAATTAATAAGCAGGTCCTCACAATAATAAAAAGTTTTTGCAAGACAAAGAACATATCATGAGGACTAAGAGGCATCCTCAGAATGGAAAAAGATTTTTATTAACTCCGCGTCTGAGAGAGGGCTGATATCCAAAATATATAACTCAAGAAGCTAAGATATCCAAAACCCAAATAATTCAGTTGAAAATGGGGTACAAACCTAATCAGAGAATTTTCAATAGGAGAAATGCAAGCAGTTGAGAAACATTTAAGAAATGTTTAGCATCCTTAGCCATGAGGGAAATGTAAATCAAAAGTACATTGAGATTTTATCTTATACCTGTCAAAACGGATAAGATCAATAACACAATGCTGGAAAGCATGTGAATTAAGGGGAGCACTCATCTATTGCGGATAGGGGTATAAACTTGTACAGCCACCATGGAAATCAGTATGATAGTTACTCAGAAAGATAGGAATCAATTCACCTCAAGATCTAACTATACCATTCTTGGGCATATACCCAAAAGACACTCCATTGTACCACAAGGAAACTTGCTCAGACATGCTCATCACTGTTCTACATAATACCTAGAAACTAGAAAGAACCTAGATGTCCCTTAACAGAAGAAGGGAGCAAGAAAAGGTGGCATGTTTACAATGAAATATCACTTGACTGTTAAAAAATAAAATCATGAAATTTGAAGGTAAATGGATGGATGGTACTAAAAAACATCCTTTCTTAGTAGAGAGATGGAGCATCTTTGGTGCCACTAAATCTTATGAATTTTCCTGTTTTTCTTTTTTGTATGTGTTGTTTGAAGCTTTAGGCGAATAGTGTGTTTAATGGCAGCACAGAGTCTTCATTTTCTTGTTGCTTCTGCTGTTTCTTGTTCATGCATGAATGTTCACAAGTGACCATCAATTTCCCAAGAAATTGCTCTACCTGGGATGACTTTATTTCCTTTCCTTTTTTTTTTTTTTTTGGATTTTCGAGACAGGGTTTCTCCGTAGCTTTTTGGTGCCTGTCCTGGAACTAGCTCTTGTAGACCAGGCTGGCCTCGAACGCACAGAGATCCACCTGCCTCTGCCTCCCGAGTGCTGGGATTAAAGGCATGCGCCACCACTGCCCAGCTATTTCCTTTTCGTATACAGAAAACTTGTAGAGTCCTGATTTAAACCACCTGCTTTGTGAAGGATTGCTTTCCTTCTTGAGAAGAATTGTTTCCAAAATTTTTATTGCTCTATCAGTTTTTAGTATAATGATTATAAATGTGTTCCTCAAAATATAATTTTTCAAGTAGAGGACTATTCATGGTCTCTTCCTAGTAGATGTGAATATCATAGCTAATGCTTTGTAACTATTGATATGTAAACAACTCTTGTGGCTGATGTGCAATTCTTGATGCTCAAGCCTTACAGATGCTACTTGAACATTTTCACACTGAAGAGCACATTTTTTTCATTATTAAATTTTAAAGGATCTCTGGCTCTGAAATTCTTAGGATGTTTTGATTGTCTTCCAGCTATAGCCAGAGAGTTAAGGTGCCCAACTTCTGTGAACAACAGTTTTTACCTACATTTATCAATACAAACACTAGTAAGCATCAATATGAATATCTTGACTATTTAATCTGATAATATACATGTTGAATTTTTTTGAGTGTCTGTGTGAATATGCATGTGTGTATGTATATCTGTGTTCACTAGCATCTGAAGGCCAGATCTCAACTTCAAATATTATTTCCCATGTGTTGATCACTTGGTTTTTTGTTTGTTTGTTTGTTTGTTTGAAAACAGAATCCCTTATTTGTCTAATGTATGCTGATTTGGCTAAGCTGGGTAACCAATGAACCTTAAAATCTTCCCTCTCTCTTCCTATCTGGAACTTTTAAGCGTTCCACATCTATTTGTGTTCTGGTTGTTATACTCAGCTCCTCATACTTACACTAAGTACATTACTGAACTAGCTTGTCAAATCACATATAACACCTTTGGGAGTTGTGTGGCCTAAATTTGGACCAGCATATGAGCCCTTGTCCAATAGGTTCCTGCAACGTAAGACCCGTGGAGTCGGTCAGTCACTCAGCAAAACCAGTGGACGTTGCCACGGAGCAGAATATTGCTGGGACCGTGAGGCCTGAAAGCTCTCTTGAATATTGTTGTTTTTGAGAATATGTGCATATGTTTTTCACCTTTTACCTTTGTAATTACAAGATGTTTTGATGAACACAGATGAACACTTCCAATATGTATGTTTAGTTTTGATTCATAATAATAAACTTAACTCCACAATCGAACTAGACTTGGAGAGTGATGAGGATAATATGGATTATAAATAAAATTAGTGAGAGTGGTTGTTCTGGTATGGTGAGTAGAGGGGGCAGAGATGCTTTCCTGAACTACAGAAGGAATGGTCTTGTGGGTAATATGTCTGAAAGTCAAAAGAATTAGAGTTGTTCATAGTCAGCAATGGAGATATTCTTTCTGGTCTTACCATTCTTGGACCTTAAACTCTCTGTAGCTTCCACAATGCTCATGTCTTCTTTCACTTTCGCTAACATCACCTGTTTGCCATCTAGCCACTCAGTCTTGGAATGCAGTTGAAAAACTAGGAACAGCTGGTGATTGGTCCAGCATTTTCCATGGGCAAGATGCCAGTGTCTGTTTGCTTCAGGCTGAAGTTCTCTTCCTCAAATTTCTTCCTATAGATGGACATGCTACATTACAACATGTGAAGTTGTCATCCTGGAATAAGAATTTTGGAATAATTCTGTGAAAGGAGTGATCCTTTCTTTCTAGTTTTTAAAGCATAAAATTTTCCTGTTGTCTTTGGAGAGTTTTCTCCAAACAGCTCAATGAAGATGTGGCCCAAGGGCTTGCTGTCAGCCACAATGTCAACGATCATGGTGAAGTTGACCATGGCTACAGCAAACATCAACAGGGGTGAGTGGTGCTTGCAAAGCCAACATTTTCATTTCAGAAGAAACAGGTATGATGGTATGAGTAGAGTGGCATAGTTCATCAACTGCTTACCCTGATTTAGTGCCTTTGGGCTATTTTATTTATGATCTGGTATTTATTTTCAGTGGAAATGTATGGGGGAAATACATTGAATTTGTTTCATTCATTACCTTTCCATTGCATCACTAAAATTGTATGGCTATGTATGTAATTAATTGAAGCCGTCTGATTTTGTCCTTGCATCATATTTCATTTGGTAAATTTTTACTCTAGAGAACAGGAATTCTATGGGGAAGTTGGTCTCTTGACTACAGTGTGTAGCTTCGTTTATTTTAAATATTATAAATTCTATGCACTTAATCACAACTCTTGGAGTCTGAGTTAGGAGGTAGGATTCCTGCAATGCAACTGGATCTTAACTTTTCAGGTGCTTTTTGTGGCTTTTATTTCTTAGATTCAAATATCATCATCTATTCTAACCCCTTGAATTTTCTTTGGGATTTGTCTTAGGTGTTATATTTGTTACTTTATAAAGCTCCTAAGACCACTGGTGATTTATCCTTGAGGATAGGTCAGATCTTTGAGTCATAGTTGTACCCACCACATAGTTCCTTTAAGGATCCAGATGTTATGAAGAAGCACTGTTTTTTGAGCTGGTAATTGGAAATAACTAGGATGTGGACATAACCTCTCTCCATTTATGTCATTCCATCTTTGAATAGGAAGTAAAATATCTCCCTGAATTCTTTCCGTATCACCCTTAGAAGGTTTATCTGATATTGATCTGGATTTGGTGCATCATGCAGTTGGTGAGATATCTGTTGGGTGGTGCTCTTAGTTACATGACTTTATTTGCTAAGAACATGATTTAAAGGGAAGTATACAGAGGTCATCCTCATCTCACTGCATTATAAATTTCATGTTGGGTGCATCTTGGGAGTCTTTGAATTCCCTACTGTTCTACGATTTTTTTTTTAAGGCAGAGCAAGCACACAGCAGCTCTTCTGACTTAAAGGTAGGTGATCTGCCAGGAAGCAAAGTGCAAAGTTTCCTAGCAACCACATGATGCTGGACATGAATTTTGCTCCCAGAGTCAGAGCTTATTTGTTAAATGAGGTAGTTTCTTTTGGATATAAAATTTTGGAGACTGTTGTTATTTAAATTGATAATTTTACACAGCATTACAGAGTCTATTTTTAAAGTCCTTTGTAACTTGGGGGTTCTTGTGAGGTACCATTTGAATTTAAGGAAGTTGGAGCTAATAATTAAAATAACAGTCCCATTGCTTCACATCGTGATCAGGCATAATTGACACACAAAGTTCTGCTTTCTGTTTTTTCTCAGGCATGGTACTATTTGGTGTAATGCAAATTCAAAGAGATTATTTGATATATAGTTTCCATACTCACCTACTGATTTGTGCTTCCATATCTTGATCACTTTGTCTTCTCTATTTCTAGGTGAGGCACCATAGTGGACTGAAATGATGTATTTATTGTCTGCTATGGGAAGGAGTAGGAACAGAGAATTGGGCATTATAGAGAGAAGAAATAAGAAAAGTCTCAGATGGTAGATAGGTAAATAAGAGTTACTTTTCATTGAGGAAAGCTACAAATGTATTCTTCCCCTTGTTGACAAAGCTTGAAAACATCGGTCCTTACATGAATTTTCTTCTCTCTGAGTGTCTCAGAATGGTTCTAATAAATTTACCTTTGTTTTTGTAATGAATCAGAAATATTTCAATAGAACATCAGGTAAGAGTTGTGTTTGACTTGTCAAATGAATACATACCCTGCTTCTAATAGTTGGCCATTTTTATTTCTCTTTACTTACATGCTGCACACATGGCATGTCCTTACTATGTACAGTGTTGTAGTTAAAGAGCACAGGTGTGGTACTCTGGTTGCCAGCTTTCAAATCCTGGCTATGCTGCTGTGTAAACCTAGACAGTCTAATTTACTTCTATGTGTTTATGTTTTCTCATTTGTAAAAAGGGAGAGACAATAATCACACCAATTTTACAGGTCTGTTGTACATGCTAAATATATTAATTCATATAGAATACTTATAAAGGTGCGATATGTTAGGAAGTTTTCTATTAACACCAAGATGCAAACAATTGCAAAAAAAATTGTAATTTCAACATTAGATGATTTATTTCTTAGTAAGGGATAAAAATACAGAAGCAGAAATAATAAAAGATCATATTAATTTCTTTGAAACAAATATGGGGTACTAATGAGACAGAATTCTACCGAGCTTTATTCTCATAGCAGTGATGTTCATTGTACAACTTAGAAGGAATACCAAAGAAAGAGGTAAGAGCATTTTAAGTTAGAATAAAGACTCATAACGTTCAGATAGCAGATGACAATAAGGGTGCAAGGAGTTTACAGTCAGCTTAAGAAGGGCCTTACATTTCCTCTAAAGATATCAAAACTCATGCTAAAGGTAGTAGGGAATAGTTGGTAAGATTTAGTAGAGAAGAAATGCGGTTAGATTTGTATGTAAGGAAAATGGTTGAAGTATTTCCCCAGTGTTTAGAGAGGAGAAGATATAATATGAGATCGTGTAATTAATACAAACTCACTGAACCAACAGGACTGCAGTTGCTCCGAGAAGATGCATAGGACCAGAAGGGACAAGGAGTGGGTGTTTCTGGTGCAATGAACAGTGTAGGTTTATAGAGGCAGAGAGGAGTCTGACTCCAAAATAGATAAGTTGAAGTTTGTTGATCAATAAAAAGAATTGTTGAGGTGGCTCATATTTGAAAGCCATTAAAAGTCAGTTAGAGGGACCAGGTTTGCCCTGGTTATTTCCAGGTGACATGTTATTAAACACTAGTGAGAGGAACTCAGGCTTGTCCTGGTTATTTCCAGGTGACATGTTATTAAACACTAGTGAGAGGGACTCAGGCTTGCCCTGGTTATTTCCAGATGACATGTTATTAAACACTAGTTAGAGGGAGTCAGGCTTGTCCTGGTTATTTCCAGGTGACAAGTCATTAAATACTAGTTAGAAGGAGTCAGGCTTGTCCTGGTTATTTCCAGGTGACAAGTCATTAAATACTAGTTAGAAGGAGTCAGGCTTGTCCTGGTTATTTCCAGGTGACAAGTCATTAAATACTAGTTAGAAGGAGTCAGGCTTGTCCTGGTTATTTCCAGGTGAAAAGTCATTAAGCACTAGTTAGAGGGACTCAGGCTTGCAGCAGAGTGATCTGAGGAAGGAAGGGTGTAGTAAAGCAATTTTCTGATTTCCATTACAGGAAGAATGGGGCAGGGCAGCTGGAAAGTGAAGGACTTTGGTAATTTAGTTATCAGCTTTCTGGGTGTGAGGAGATGACCCCAAGATGGGGGAGGAAAGAACACACTTGGGATCTGGTATGCATACAGGTGAAATTAATGTGATGTGCTGGTTGGATATGGGAAATGAGCTAGGCATACGAATGACAGGTTGACATCAAAGCTCTAAAATCAGGCAGCTTAGAGGGTAATGGGATCACCAGAACACGTTCTAGATCTTACTTGCTCTTAGAGGGTAATGGGATCACCAGAACACGTTCTAGGTCTTACTTGCTCTTAGGTCTTCTGTGAAAACACAGTGTAGCCCAACATTTGTACGCCTAACCCGTCCATATCTTTTTGCTTCTGAATGAAGATGTGGTAAAGTGATTCTGCATTGTCTCCCTATTTAGCAACTTGATTTCTCAGGTGACCGGATATTCTTGGTGTTTCAAAAGCCTTGCACTAAATTATTGTTCTTATTTCATAGCACATGCCATGATGAATTTGAGCATATTCCTTGTTGTGTCCTTGAATTTAAATGTAATTTTGAAGTTGAATAAGGTTTCTTTAAAAGCATTAGCTCTTTGAGTCAGTTTGTTTTTGGTTCTATGAATTTCTGACTTCTCTTTCTCTTCTGAAGTCTTGCCTTTTATTTCTGCCACACAGAGATATTCTTCCTAAAATATTATTGTGACTCTTGTTTGAGTAGAGAGAATATTTTCACGTATATTTAATGCTTTGCATTTTTTTCCTGCTTTAGAAAGTATGAGAAACATTGTTTTGGTGTCTGATAAATTTGGTTTGTCATTTTGTTTATATGGGTGTTAGCCTAACTTAACAAAAATAGCATTTGAGTTTGAGGAAGATTGCCTTTCTTTCTTACAAAGATGGCAACAAATATGGTCTTATATTAGTTATCAGTGATCTTCACACAAGGAGACATACAGCTATCAGCAGCAGCTTTGGATACATCCAACCAGCTGTGGCAACTTCAGATCCCATCAAAGGGAACACTGTCTCTATAGCACTCAGACAGAAGTTGTCCTTGAAGTAGATTTGGAAGTTCGTCCTGGAACATTTCACACAAAAGAGGAAAAGAGCCCAGTTGGGTGTACCCAATTTTTCCTTTCAAATTCAGTCCACACCTCTATGTCAGGGTATGGCATATATACCCTATGTTATAGATATGTTTCTACAGCATCCTCTCCTTGGAAGGAGACATCAGGGGTAGAGAGGAAATGCTCTTCTACACACCTTTAGCAATGTTTTAACAACTCTTTCTCCTTAACAAAAACTTAGCTCTGAAGTGTTGCTGGTTTCCAATGTGCAAATACTGTCCCCACAACCTCATCCCATTTCAATCAACCAAGGTGACATCACTGAAAGTGCACTTGGGATAAGATGCATCCAAAGCCAGAATGTCCTGGTATCTAGACACCATACCCTCAAAACTTGTATACAGGGGCCATATCTGTTTACATTATTGGAAGGGGAAAGAGTGTGTGTAGCCAAGGAAAGAAGACAGTGCAGGGGACTTTGGTGGAAAATAATCTGTGAGAAAATAAGTTCCTGAGGTGCAAAAAAGAAAGATGGGGAACACGGGTCAGTCATAGATGTACCCAGGGGATTTCCTAGTGGGAGGGCATCTATTTAAATGCTATGCAAATGACACAAACAGGCTTTCCACGTGAGTGTTTCACTGCTTTTTGAATATCTTATGTGCATTAGAGAGAATCCCACAGTCAGAAGCACTTGTCTGAGTCTTAAGTTTTACCACATTCTATGTGATCTTTGGCAAATAAATATTGATTTCTCTAACTATTCATTTTCTACTGATTTTCATTTTCTAATAATTAAAAGAAAGGTAATTAAAATAAATTGTTAAATAGACAATGTTTAATATTCAGTAAGCTTACCTCAACATATTGTAAGCAGTTTTTCACTCTTTGATGTGATACAAACATTGTGGATAATGTCATAGCTATTGCTTGTTTTGTTGTAGGTCCCTCAGCTACTGGTTTCTGGCACACTTGATCTGACGCCATGGTCAGCATTAATAACGTGACTGAACTGATCATCACTGGCCTTTTTCAGGATCCAGAGGTGCAGAAAGTGTGCTTTGCGCTGTTCCTTCCTGTGTACCTGGCCACAGTGCTGGGCAATGGCCTCATTGTTGTGACAGTCAACATCAGTAAGAGTCTGCGTTCTCCCATGTACATCTTCCTCAGCTCCTTGTCCCTGGTGGAGATCTGCTACTCCTCTACTGTTGTCCCTAAGTTCATCACTGACTTACTCGCCAGAGTTAAAACCATCTCCATGAAGGGCTGTCTGGCTCAGATTTTCTTCTTCCATTTCTTTGGGGTCACTGAGATCCTCTTGCTTACAGTGATGGCCTATGATCGTTATGTGGCCATCTGCAAACCTCTTTACTACACAGCTATCATGAGTAGGAGCATGTGTCACCATCTGGTGACTGGTTCCTGGGTGGGGGGCTTTTTTCATTCCATAATTCAGATTTTTATCACTATCCCCTTGCCATTTTGTGGTCCCAATGTGATTGACCATTACTTCTGTGACCTCCATCCCTTATTTAAGCTGGCCTGCACTGACACCTTTGTGGTTGGGGTTATTATGTTTGTTAACAGTGGATTATTCTCTGTGTTTTCCTTCCTTTTCTTGGTGTCCTCTTATGTTGTCATCCTGTTCAACTTGAGAAATCATTCTGCTGAGGGGAGGCGGAAGGCCCTATCTACCTGTGCCTCTCATATCATGGTGGTTGTTTTGTTCTTTGGACCCGCCATTTTCCTCTACTTAAGACCTGCCTCTACCTACACTGAAGACAAACTTGTGGCTGTGTTCTACACTGTCATCACCCCCATGCTGAACCCCATCATCTACACACTCAGGAATGCAGAGGTGAAAAATGCTGTGAAGAAGTTATGGGGCAAGTTGGTGAACTCCAGTGTGGAACAAAATTAGAAACATGAAATTATAAACAGCATGCCTAATATGTCAAGAACTTGAATCTGACTTTCATAATCAGTGAAGGCACAAGTCAAAATCTATATGCTCATGTTTTGTGTTTATTTGACTTCCATCATGTCATAGGTATCAGTATTTTGGAGTATTGGGCTATTTTACAACTCTTCTCTAGTGATCTGTAGTGTGTAAGATTGATGAATAGAACTTCTGTAACATGTGTATGCAAAATGTAGCTCTCACATCAAAAGGAACAAAACAGTTTTTTTTTCTTGAGCCAATATGAATTAAGTGAGAACGTAGACTCAGGTTACATGAAACACTAGGTTTCACTGTGGTGACAGGTTAATAGAACCAAAAGTCATACATCAAGACACTTTTCAAATACATTGGTGAGAACTTCAGGTTGATTGGTTATGGAACACTGTGTGCATGAAATCTCTACTATAGGCTTCAGATAGTGTGTGCTGGTATTTTTGAGTTGGTGAAGTCGGTGGTCTTTTAAGTAATTAAATACCTCAAAGATTCATGTGATAGTCACAAGGACATTAGGTTAGCCACAGAGGTAGACAATGGATGGCTATTAATGACACTAAAGCTAGCTCATGATAATTTGGCATGAGTCTAACACCCCAGCAACCCATAATTATAAAATTCGAATTGATCAGTCAGTTTTTTAGAATCTTTTTTTTTTTTTTTTTTTTTTTTTTTTTTTTTTTTTTTTTGGTTTTTCGAGACAGGGTTTCTCTGTGGTTTTGGAGCCTGTCCTGGAACTAACTCTTATAGACCAGGCTGGTCTCAAACTCACAAAGATCTGCCTGCTTCTGCCTCCCAAAGTTTTTTTAGAATCTTAAACACGTGTGTGGCTTTCCTCTGGGAATCTTAATTTACAAATGAAATCCTACCCTGCCAGTTTTGTGACATTTCTCCCTAATGTTAGCATACTCTGGGATGTGAAAGGAACTTGGCATCTAATGACAAAAGTTCATATTTCACCTTGTTTCACACTTGCAATTTTGGAGGTACTCTTAGGGTACCTTTCCTGATTTTCCACATATATTTCCTAGGCTGACAGTACTGAATCATCAACCTTTTCCTTACCCTCTACATCTGTGTTCTTTCCAGGTAACCTTACATGGCAAGTCATATATAACAGGAACTAAGCTATATGATGAATAAAGACATCAAGGTGATGCTAATAGTATTTACCATTTGGAAGAGGATTGGGGCAGATATGAAAATACCAAGAATCAGGGAAGAATTTTCTTAGCAGTTGCCTTAATTGAACCATAGATATTAAAATGGCATTAATATATTATCTTGTTTAAAAGATAATCAGCTTTATGAACTCCATGGGAATGTCCCAAATCTCTACTTGAAAATTTTATCGGAGTGATTGATATGAATTCTATGTGAGTAAATAGCTTTTGCATATTTCAAGGCCTTTCACATTCATATTACTTCTTAAAATCTTCAAAGCAACTCTATGATGTTAATGGAATAGTAGTTAATCATTCAGAAAGTATAGCTTCAGATATTTAAATGTCATTTAGATTCAGTTTGGGTTGCAAGAAAGAGAATCTAAAATAAGAGAGTTGTGAAGAAGTAAACAATTCAGCGTAGAAACATTCTCTCTCATGTTTGTCCGTCATCAAGCCTTTCTTTTCCAAGTTTAGTTCCTGTCCCGAGATGAGTGCTGAAGTTTCATTCACAACGGTAGTATTCAATTGATACAGAATTTATATCCAGTGAAATTTAAAGATCTTAAGAATGCAATCCATTGATTATTGACAAATTTACACACTGTTTTCCTGAAATCTAAGAGAAGACATGTGCGTTATCTTGTGTACTTTCATGTATACCACCTCCTCCTCACCCAACAGCGGTGGCTGCTCTAATTTCTATCATTAGGTGTTAGTTTAGCATCTTGTTGTATACACAGAAATACTTGGATGATGGTTTCTCTCTTTATATTGGAACTTTTTCACTGATTTTAATGTCTTTGAAACTCATTTGTACTATGGATTACAATAATTTGTTATTTTCTTTATTGAGTGGTGTGCCACTGCATGAATACATTACAGTAAATAAAAGGTATTATGTTGCTGGACATTGGTCATATTTCTAATATATAAGACAAAGAAGGGTTGGTGAAGATGTGTGGTATAAAGTAGTCCCACACTAGCTCAGAACTGAGTATAATAAATGACACTTTATTGAGGAGTAACCTTGCAGATCATAGTTCTCTGTATGGGTGGGGAACAGGAACTGAATAGAGGAGCAGAGCAGCCTAGAGAGAAAGAGTGAGGGCACACAAACTTCACAACTGCATTTATACTGTAAGAGACCATGCCCAAGTGGGCTTGTATCTTAAAGGCTATGTTGGCTGAAAGAGTTCCAACAGCATCTTCCCCTTTTGTTTAAATAAGAGAGTTACAAGCCTAATATAAAATTATATACAATAAGAACATATTTCAAGTATAAAAATTAGAATTACAACCAGCACAAACAATATCAAGCAAGAAACATATGCTAAATGTTTCAATAATTATCCTATCCTAAGGAGTCTAAGTCTTGTGTGAGAAATGGCTTGGCCAAGTCATGAGAGGAAAGTAACTACAACTATCTAGTCTTCAACCCCATCAAAGACCTGAGAAGGGAAATGATATTACTTGAGTAAACAGGAAATACAATCAAGCAACTTCCAAAATGTGCAATAAATGAAAAAGACAACTGGCTACCTGGGCAATCATCCAAAGTCTCATTTGCAGTGTTGGAGCAACCAACTTTGGCTAAGGCCTAGAGTAACTGACAGACCATTTTCAGAGGCAGGAAATATTTCAGAATTGTCTTACGCTGTCTTGGCAAGGTTTGGCAGTCTTTTCTCTTATATCCTGCTTGTCCTGCTTAGACACCATGCATTTTGTCAGTGGTCAGTGGCAGTTCTTTGCCCAAAGGCCAGTTTTGCCAAGAAGAAAACAAGCTTCAAGTGGAGTGTCTTCAGTGCCCAACATTCTCTCAGGAATAGATTGGTGATAACACTAGTAATCGTGTCTCACGTCAACAGAAACCTAAGTTATTTAAGTGCCATATTCTACAGATCTTTGAAGTGACTGAAGATTGCCTATCTATGTGGAATACAATCTCTATATATCTAAAGAATCTGATTAGTCCAAGTGTGACAAACTTGGACAGAATTATAAGGGCTTTGTTCCACCTTACTTAAGTCTTTGGATTTGTAACTTTTTTTTTATTTATTTGCATCAGTACAAAATGTATAGGCTCCAGTTAATGGTGTGTCATGTACAATGTGGGGAAGAATCCAAGTAGTTCTTTTTATAAGGTTAATTCTGTCACCTTTGGGATAATTGCTATTAACCTTTCCTAAAAAATTGTGCAAGCTCTTTGCCAGCGTTTATTGCCTTCCCATAAATTTTAATTTCATCAGTAGTAAAAGGGACTTTATAATCTTTTCTGGGTCTATTCCTGCTAGTTGATAAAGTGTGAATTTTACTTTTATTAATTATATAATTCAGAGGCCTTTACCACATAAGTTTTTAATTTTCTCTTGATTTATGTGGTAAAAATATCCATTCTAAGATAATACCTTCGCTCTGCATTAAAATTACTGTAGGGGAAATTCTGGAAGGTAATATGACTAGAATGCAATTAAGATTTGGATTCACCTTGACCACATGTGCCTTCTATAATTTCTCTTCAACCCAAGTCAACTCTTTCTCAGTATAAAATATCAATTTCAATGTGTGGGTGCACCCCTCGCGGTCCTGAGTTCCATGCTCGTGCTCTCTCTCTTTCTGCTCCTGATTTGGACCTTGAGATTTCAGTCCTGTGCTCCAATTTAGGTCTCTGTCTCTTTCTCCTTTCATCGCTTGCTGAAGGTTAATATTCAGGAGGATGCCTATATGTTTTTCTTTGGGTTCTCCTTATTTAGCTTCTCTAGGATCACTAATTATAAGCTCATTGTCCTTGGTTTATGGCTAGAAACCAAATATGAGTGAGTACATCCCATGTTCCTCTTTTTGGGTCTGGCTTACCTCACTCAGGATAGTGTTTTCTATTTCCATCCATTTGTATGCAAAATTCAAGAAGTCCTTGTTTTTTATTGCTGAGTAGTACTCTAATATGTATAAATTCCATACTTTCTTCATCCATTCTGCCATTGAAGGGCATCTAGGTTGTTTCCAGGTTCTGGCTATCACAAACAATGCTGCTATGAACATTGTAGAGCATATACTTTTGTTGTATGATAAGGCCTCTCTTGGGTATATTCCCAAGAGTGGTATTGCTGGGTCCAGGGGTAAGTTGATCCCGAATTTCCTGAGAAACCGCCATACTGCCTTCCAAAGTGGTTGCACAAGTTTGCATTCCCACCAGCAATGGATGAGTGTACCCCTTTCTCCACAACCTCTCCAACAAAGGCTATCATTGGTATTTTTGATTTTAGCCATTCTGACAGGTGTAAGATGGTATCTTAAAGTTGTCTTGATTTGCATTTCCCTGATCGCTAAGGAAGTTGAGCATGACCTTAAGTGTCTTTTGGCCATTTGAAGTTCTTCTGTTGAGAATTCTCTGTTCAGCTCAATGCCCCATTTTATAATTGGGTTGATTAGCCTTTTACCGTCTAGTTTCCTGAGTTCTTTATATATTTTGGAGATCAGACCTTTGTCAGTTGCGGGGTTGGTGAAGATCTTCTCCCAGTTGGTGGGTTGCCTTTGTGTCTTAGTGACAGTGTCCTTTGCTTTACAGAAGCTTCTCAATCTCAGGAGGTCCCATTTATTGAGACAATGGGGATGTTCTATTGGGAACTCACCAAGGCCAGCTGGCCTGGGTCTGGAAAAGCCTGGGATAAAACCGGACTCTCTGAACATAGCGGACAATGAGGACTACTGAGAACTCAAGAACAATGGCAATGGGTTTCTGATCCTACTGCACGCACTGGCTTTGTGGGAGCCTAGGCAGTTTGGATGCTCAACCTACTAGACCTGGATGGAGGTGGGGGTTCCTTGGACTTCCCACAGGACAGGGAACCCTGATTGCTTTTCGGGCTGGGGGGGAGACTTAATTGGGGGAGGGGGAGGGAAATGGGAGGCGGTGGCGGGGAAGAGACAGAAATCTTTAATAAATAAATAAATTTAAAAAAAAAAGAAAAAAAAATAAAACCCAAGTAATGCAAAAAAAAAATAAAATAAAATAAAATATCAATTTCCTGGGACTATTTAAGTCTTTGTCACCATCTAAGGTTTTGTTTAAATGAATTATTATATCAGGTGTTATGCCAACAGTGGGTAATAGATTGAAAATGTTTCCAAACAATCTTTGAAAGTCATTAAGAGTCTGTAATAGGTCTCTCCTAATTTGAACATTTTGTGTTATAATTTTCTATAAACTTTTATAAGGTAGGTAATTGGTAGAATCTCCTCTTTGCATTTTTTTCAGGAGCAATTTGTAATCCCATTTAGGCAAAACTTTCTCTACTTCTTCAAACATTCTTTCTAAGGTATCTGCATTTGAATCAGAAAGCAAAATGTCATTTGTTGTTGGAGACTGTTCATTTGTTCCAGGCCACTCAGACCCAAAATAATCATGCAAAAACTATATTATTTGCAATACTGTTTGGACAATAGCTTAGTTGTATTTTCTAGCTAGCCCTTATATACTAAAATAACACATTTCCATTAATCTCTGCATCACCACAAGGTTGTGGCCTACTGGAAAAGTTTTGGTGGGCTCCAGCAGAGACATCTGTCTCCTGCTTCTACTACAAGGCTTCTCACCTGACTCTGGCTTCTTTCCTCCTCTATCTGCTTGGCATTCCCACCTTTCTCTATTCTGCTAAGCCACAGGCTTATTCATTAACCTATAACTAAACAGATAAT
Organism: Microtus pennsylvanicus; assembly: GCF_037038515.1. NCBI lineage: Eukaryota > Metazoa > Chordata > Mammalia > Rodentia > Cricetidae > Microtus > Microtus pennsylvanicus. The sequence continues at coordinate 119,683 of NC_134583.1, read as the reverse complement.
GAATAAAGAGATTTATTCATTAACCAATAAAAGCAACAAATAGACAGAAGAACTTCTGACATCAGTCATCCATGTAATGGTAAATTATAGATTAAAGAAATTGTTTACACCCATAAATTCTCCTTTTCCATAACTTACTTGTATAAGACAACAAAAAACAAACCTAAGACCTAACAAAGGTAGTCCATATGCCTGATCACATTGCAAGATTTCCAGTTATGTAAAAGTTCAAGCCACTGTCTTCTCTCCAAATGTTCCTAGTTCTGTGGAAATGTTTGTCTTTTTTAAATTTGCTGGTATGTATATTTCCTAATCATTAGTGTCATTTTATTCGAAGCCACCAGATTAAACTTATGATGGGTATGTGAATTATCACCTATTAACAGACCCTCATGGGTCAGTGTTCTGTGAACACTGGATAAATTCAACTGCTTTGTATTTCCCTCTATCTAATGTTTTCTATAGAGCTTTTTGAGGTTCTGCTTCCCATGAGGCATTCTGTCTTATTTGGAAGGGAAGAGACTACAGATCTCTGGGGAACTCCTTCCTCTCACCTGATCATGCCTTCTCCCTCGGTGTCATTTAGGCAACATGAACTTAATGCTGGGCTGTCTGACTGATCAGTTTTCTATGGAACATCTGGGAGGTAAGTCTACTTTTCTTTTACTTAAAAATCAGGTAGAGTTGAGTCTTTATACATATTTTCTGTATCTCCAAGTCTAAAACTGAAAGAGGAGCAGATGTATTCTGCTATTTCAGGGAAGTAGGGGTAGGTTATAATTGGCTTAGTGTTTATCTATTGGCTCACCAAGAAACAGTGTGAATTCAGACTTTTGCATATGTATAGTCAGAGCAGCAAACTCAGAAGAACTCTGGTGTGACTTTAGTTTTTTGTTCATGGGTTTCTTTCACGTGTGGTTACTTAGTGTACTTTGAAAGAAAAGGGAGTGGTGCCATGCGATATATAACATACTAGCAATGAAGTAGTGAGAAAGAAATAGTCTCTACCTTAAGGAAGCTCACACTATAGCTAGACAGATGACTACATAAATAATTATGATTCAGTGTGATTGTGATAAGTGCTGTCATTTCAAAATGTCATGAGATAAGAAAGACCATTGTCTGTAAGAACCTATGGATGTGGCACAAGAAGTCATATGATGATAGCTTAACTTGTACCAGGGGATTGGGAGTGGCACTTATCTAGGGCCTCAATCCCTGAAGCATGTGTTATCTGCATGGTATTGTTTGGCAACGTAGCGTCTAAGAAGTTAAAGAACTTTCTAGATATCACACAGTTGACACGTGAGAAAACCTGAATGTGTGAGCCCATCTTGTGAGCAGTGCCTTCTACCATGAATGGACTTTTTGGTGTTTACCCTCTTTTACTTCTGTGTTTCTACTAGGGTGTCCCTTTGGGCCTGTAGTGAACTAAGGAGGCGAATCTTTGTGATATGATTGGAAGTTATCTGGCTCCTATTGTCAGGTACCCTGGATCTTGCTGTAGGAGAGACTCTATGGATGCATAAAGTCCTCAACTACTTTGGACAAAGTTTAGCAAGTACCAGGATAGTTTCAAGTCAGTTAGTGGCAGTCTGGGTGATTTCCTGAGGAGATAGATAGCTGTTTCTAGGAAATGCTGCCCCAGAGCATCAGTGGACACTAGAAAAACGATGTCAGGCTACTCACATGGGGGCACAGATTTAGAGGAAATGAGCATGCCCTCAAAGAAGAAAATTGTGCATGGGTGAAACTATGGTGATGTCATCAAGTAAACAACTATATAAAGTGAGAATTCGAAGGAGAAGCAGAATGAAGATCACAGACTATGACTGTGTACAGGATTGTGGTCTCTCTAAGGGGTGTGGTGTGTCAAGGACCACACCATCGACATGTCTTCTGAAGACACTAATGAGTATTTAAGAGGTTGAATACCAGCCCCGCTGCACACCAATAAATGAAAATGAGCTCGGAGAAAGGCAAAGAAGAAAATCTGTATAAAGATGTTCAAAAGTACTAGAAAAGCATCTACCTTGGATGTGACGATTATCCTATCCTGGATGCCCCATGTTGTAAAATAAGTGGATTTATTGAGTTTTTAGTTGGTTTTCCCTCTTTGACTCCACTCTCTGCAAATAAGTCTATGCTCCTCAGCTGACATATCCTTGATTATTGCTCATTGACTATAGGTGAAGTCTGAAGTTACTACACCCCTTCTTATGTCAGGGGTACTCTTTTCCCACAGCTTTACATTTAGCTATTCTCTCCAGAATTCCAGTCATACACAATGCGTTAACACTTTATCTCTTTGGTACACTCTTCTTTCTATTATTAACTCCTACTCAATTTTAAATGCTTAGTTCACAGGTTTCCTGCAAAGGATTTTATTAAAAATTTAATTATTTTATGTTGTCTTTTGTATCATTTCAGATCATACCACCCAACTTGCTCCCTCATGGCTAACATACACAATGTAACTGAGTTCATTTTTCTGGGACTCTCTCCCAGTCAAGAGGTACAGAGAGTTTGCTTTGTGATATTTCTGCTCTTGTACACAGCCATTGTTCTTGGGAATCTCCTCATGGTGGTCACTGTCGCAGCCAGCAGAAGTCTTGAATCTCCCATGTACTTCTTTCTTGGCTGCCTCTCCTTTGTGGAGATCTGCTACTCCTCTACAACAGTGCCCAAACTCATCTTTGATCTCCTAGCTCAGAAGAAATCCATATCTGTATGGGGCTGCATGACACAGCTTTTCTTCATGCATTTTTTTGGTGGCGCTGAGATTTTCCTGCTCACGGTGATGGCCTATGACCGCTATGTGGCCATCTGCAAGCCCCTGCACTACACCAGTATCATGAACAGACAGGTGTGTGCCGTCCTTGTGGGAACAGAGTGGATGGGAGGCTTTGTGCATTCCTTTGCCCAGATCCTTCTTATCTTCGACTTACCTTACTGTGGCCCCAATGTCATTGACCATTATTTCTGTGACTTGCTTCCTGTGCTTAAACTTGCCTGCTCAGACACTTTCCTCATCGGTCTGCTAATTGTTGCCAATGGGGGAACACTGTCTGTGATCAGTTTTGTGGTCCTCTTAGCATCCTATGTGGTTATCTTGTTTCATCTGAGGACTCAAAGCTCTGAGGGGCGGTGCAAAGCCCTTTCCACCTGTGGGTCCCATGTCACTGTAGTTATATTGTTCTTTGGTCCCTGTGTTTTCATCTACATGAGACCTTCTGCTACACTGCCTATAGACAAGATGGTAGCTGTGTTCTACACAGTGATAACTCCCCTCCTCAACCCTGTCATCTACTCCCTGAGAAATGCGGAAGTGAAGAAAGCCATGAAGACTCTATGGATCAGGACAATCAAAGTAGATGAGAAAAAGTCTGGATATTGGCTATCAGTATTGGAATGGTGCTGAGTCCAAATTGATGGGGCCCTGTGAGTGGAAGGAAAAGCATTATTTTAACTGAAGAACATCTTATAAAATACTTGTAAATTAGTTCCTTTTATAAAAATACCTTTACATGACTACTTTAGATTGTTACATTCTTACCACTCCCCATAATACTGTAGCAAATATTTGCAGCAGAATACTAGATTATACTTATTTTAGTTTAGATTCACTTCCTATGGTAATTTTACTGTGACATAGGACAGAAAGATCTTTGCTTCACAAGGTCAGTTACTTTGAGCAAATTGTCTTACAAATGCAAGTGTGATAGAAAAAAAGCACTTCACTTGATAGAATAGTGAAGATAGAATAGATAGAATCCTTTTTGGCAAAAAAATGAATGAATGGATAAACTATCTCACTGTATCTTGACAGATGCTTGTTAATTGCAAAAGGAAACATGTAACTTCTTAACTGTCTCTTACATAATTTCCCAATGTGAACATCACTCCAGTAACAAGATAAACTGATGGAGCATAGCTCATTATATGGTGTGCTCTAGAGACACATAACATTATTACTGTGCTATTATTTCCAAAATATGCAACCTAAGTATAATTTTGTTATAGGTTAAGAGAAAATCAAGCTGAATTGTGTTTTGCAATATTGCTGGCATTTACTATTCAAAAAAAAAACACAGAGAAAGTGTCAGGAGCCAATTTCCTCCTAAAATCATTACAGGAACCATCACCCTGGGGAGTCTGCAGAGAACCCCACACCCCTAATTGTGTTAGGAATCGCTCTATTGACAAAGCCTACCCCACACCCAAATTGGCTGTTAATGAGAGCTATCTGTTAGCGGAACCCACCCCACATTCCAAACTATCTAGGGAGCTAGGTGTGTCAAGTTCCAGGCCTACAGTGACCTGACCGAAGATAACCTCCTGCCTACGTGACCAACGAGGACCATGTGACCAACGTGAACCACGCGGCAAGAGCCCAGAACCCTGTGCCCATCCCCCAACTCCTTACCCTATAAAAAGTTGTATCTCATCCCTAATAAAGGGAGGCTCTGACAAACTTTGCATGGCCTTCTTCCTGTCTCCTAGCCCATATCTTCCAGGTAGTGCCTCTCCGTGACCCTGGAATAACTGAACTGCCAGGCGGGCTACTAACCCTAGACTAAGTAGCCCGCCAAGGCAATCAACAAGAAAGAAAGACTGAAAAATTGTTTCCCCTTCTTAACTACTCTTAAGGGTAGGCTGTATGCCCAGAAATAGATGGCCAACAGAAAGCAAACTCAGTGAGATCTTTGGATGTTTCTTGTTTCATAATGTGCCAGGGCTTTCTTTTTTCTTTTTAAAAATTTTATCTCTGGGTGGTGGTGGCTCAAGGCTTTAATTCCAGCACTTGGGAGACAGAGGCAGGCAGATCTCAATGAGTTTGAAGCTAGCCTGGTCTACAAAGTGAGTTCTAGAACAGCCAGGACTGTTGCACATAAAAGCCCTGTCTACACACACACACACACACACACACACACATATTCTTTTTAATATATATATGAATATTCTTTTAAATATCATAGGTCTTTTGCATATATATATATATATATATATATATATATATATATAATCTTCCTGTTTAGTGTTTTTATGGGATTCCTAACTGTTTAATGAGTGTGTCTCTGCTTCCATATCCTTGTCATTTGTCTTTCTTTTTTCTTTGGTTCTTTTCCTTTGTTTTGTCCTATTCCTACGCATTAGTTTTTGTTTTGTTTTATTGTATTGTTATTCCTTCAAAACATGTTTGTTTTCTAATGAGAGATTGAAGAAGGGCTTATCTGTATGGGAGGGAAGTTTTTCTTTATTTTTTTTTGTAAAAGGAAAATATAACATAATTTATTTAAATGATTGATAGATAGTTGTCATTATAGTATGTATATGTAGGATCACATCCCTAAAACTACCTGCTCCCATTAAAGATGTAACAGGTACCATATAAATCCTGGATAACATTTTATAGCCTGTTATTCAAATGCTCTGCAATCAATAGAAGAATGGATAAAGAAGGTGTGGCACATATACACTTTAGAGTTCTACTTAGCAGTAAAAAACAATGACAGCTTGAATTTTGCATGCAAATGGATGTAAATAGAAAACACTATACTGAGTGAGATAACCCAGACCCCAGAAGAGGAATATGGTATGTACTCACTCATAAGTGGATTCTAGCCATAAACAAAGGACATTGAGTCTATAGTTCCTGATCCTAGAGAAGCTAAATAAGAAGGTGAACCCAAAGAAAAACACATAGTTATCCTCGCCGGGCAAAAGTTGGGAGCAGGGGGGGTGGGTTGGGGGGAGAGAGAAGGGAGAAGGGGAGGATGGGGGAGAGCTTGAGGGAAAGGGATGGTTGGGATGGAGGAAGGGTGGCTATGGGAGCAGGGAAGAAGATATCTTAACTAAGGGAGCCATTTTAGGGTTGGCAAGAGTCTTGGCTCTGGACGGGTTCTCAGGAGTCCAAGGGGATTTCCCCAACTAGGTCCATGGGCAGCAGAGGAGAGAGTGCCTGAACTGGCCTTCTCCCATAGCCATACTGATGAATATCTTGCATATCACCATAGAACCTTCATCTGGCGAGGGATGGAGATAGAGACAGAGACCCACACTGGAGAATTGGACTGAGCTCCCAAAGCCCAGATGAATAGCAGAAGGAGGGAGTACATGAGCAAGGAAGTCAGGAAGGCAAGGGGTGCATCCACCCATGGAGATGGTGGGACTGATCTATTGGGAGTTCACCAAGGCCTGCAGGACTGGGTGGGTCTGAACAAGCATGTGATCAAACCCGACTCTCTGAATGTGGCTGACAATGAGGGCGGACTGAGAAGCCAATGATAATGACACTGGATTTTGATTCTACTGCATGTACTGGCTTTTTGGGAGCCTAGTCTGTTTGGATGCATACCTTCCTAGACCTGGATGGGGGGGGGGCTTAGACTTCCCATAAGGCAGGGCACCCTGACTTCTCTTAGGACTAGAGAGTGAGGGGAAGGGGGTGGGGGGAGTGAGAGGGAAATGGGAGGATGGGAGGAGGTGGAAATTTTAAGTTAATTAATTAATTAAAAAAGACTCTCCTAAGTACCTCTGGAGGTATTTCCAAAGAGAGGGTGGTGTCCACACATAGTTGTTTCTTTCATGCACTGCAGGTAATTAAAATCCCTCCAGAGGTGCTTAGGAGAATCTTTTGATTGCAGAGCATTTGAATAACAGGCTATGAAATGTTATCCAGGATTTATATGGTACCTGTTACATCTTTAATGGGAGTGGGTAGTTTTAGGGATGTGATCTTACATACACATTCTATAATGATAACTATCTATTAAAGATGCCTTTTACTGCTTGGCAGACCACAATAAAATCCAGCTGTTAGTAATGGCTGTCTGTGGAAATCCTGTCTAGGACTCTCCAGGAAATCACATGTGGGAGCCTAGGGTTCCTCTGAACACCCTTCAACAAATGCCTACAGCTGAAGTTTCTTCTTAAACTGTTTATTCAGGAAGAAGTTAATTGAGTAGCAAGACTCAACTATGTCCCGAAAGATGCTTAAGTGAACGTGTCACTATGATGCTACATGTTACATTTTATCACATGTAGATCTGTGTGTAAACCCAATTGTTGACAGAGGTTTTTCTCCAGCCCATTGTTTCATAGCACTTTCCCTTTTTATCAAAAAAAAAAAAAAAAACCAAACCAAAACTGAATCTAATCTCCTTTGTTTAGCTTTCTTCCTGATGATTATCCATAACAACTTCTAATCAACTCTCTAAAGAAAGAAAAACATCAATAATCCACTTTTTGGGAATGTGAACATTGTTTTCCAGGCTACTTCCTGCTGATTGGGGGCACTGATAAGCTTATGCAGCTTCCTAGCATTCTGTCTTCTCTGTTTCCCTCAGCTTCTCTTTGGGCTGTCGACAGTGTTCCCAATAGTTCACTCCGGCTTCCCACTTAGGGATGCAAGCCTCAAAATGAATGTATTTACATTCTCCACTTTTGAAAAAAAAATTCCTAATGATGATTCCTGAGTTGAACCTTGTGAGTCTTTCCCATCTATTTTTAATTAAAGGGGGAAAAAAAAAGAAAAACAAATGGCTAAGAAATGGCGTGTTATCACACAAAAGAGCTTTTTTTCCCTTTATGAATTGATGACAGCTGAATATGATATATGCTCTGGATCAAATCTCTGTAGATGAAGTAGTGGGATTGTGTAAATATTAGTTTGCTAACTTTGAAAATGACACCATCTATCTTAGAGAGCATCTTTGGAGTTAGGAATTGCTCACTGAAGTACTAGGGATAAAAAGACATTGTGTGGAAGTTTTCAAAGATTTTAAAATATATACATTTGTCACAACAATTTATTAGTAACATAAAGTAGAGCAGACAAGGAGAGTAACTGTGATTGGCTTACATAACTATCTGGATGGATATTAATAATAATTAAAGTTGTGGTTTATGTAGTATATATTGATAACAATAAACCACTACAGAAACATTGAAACATAAAAATTAGATTTAAAATAAATCCAATAAAATGTTTGGAGATGTGCTGTGATAATTGGATTCTTTATTTTAAGAACTATGAAACTATAAGATATACATTATATAATAGCATGATTTAATGAACTACTTTTCTTTATATTAGGCATAATTGACAATGATATTAAATGCTTGAATAATATAATATACATGCTGTATATATGATATCTTATTCATGACAGAAACATTAAATCTTTAGAACTGAACACAAATTATAATCTTGTGAGTAAGCATAACTGGGTGATTAAGCAAAATTAAAACAGATGAACTCTTCTGATTATATGTATTTATTGTATTTGCTTGAAGATTTGAAAATCAATATTTGAAATCTATACTAACAGTATTTTAAGCAATCTACTTTAAATATTGAATAATAAATACTTTTGTGGTGCTTCTGTTTATCACACGTGCCCTTTTGCCAGCACAATTACTAAACTCTTTAAAACCATATGTAGACTATAAAGTCCTAAAATATGGAACTTTCTAGTTAAACATAAAAAATATTCAAGGTATTTTGGGTATAAATATAGGTTATTAAATTTGTGTATGTCATGTGCTTAATTATTTTATTACTGGTGAGTTAGAGATAGGATCCTGGATTTTAACTCAGAGCCTTGTATATAGTAGGGACAGGTTTTATTTATTTTGAATACATTTTTTTTGTTGATGTGCCAATGCAGATGGGGAAAATTCCACATGGTTCCACTCCTAGGTGAAGAGCTACATGAAGTCATCATTTTCTAAGGGTCAATTGTCTTCAGATACAAATTTCCACATAGGTTGTCCAATTCAAAGTGGTTAGGGTTGGGCATATAACATGAGTAAAGCTAAATGAACTCAGTAGGTTATATATACAGGTGTGCACATATGTGTATATATATGTGTGTGTACGATGTGCATATATATGTATATGTGTATATATATACACACACTTATGCATGTGTATATAACTGGGACAATTAAAAAGTGATTGTGATTTTGGGAGGGGTGTGGAGAACTTGGTGGAAAAGAAGGAGAAGGGTGATAACGATGCAATGTTCTCATATATAAAATTTCCAGAAAATATAAAAAACTATTGAATAAAAAAGAAGCACCACTTCAATTATATTTGTGTAAGGTATACAACACCCTCTTTTAATGTATTTATATCCAATGAAAGTTTTAGTACAAGGAAGAAAATTAAGGCTATCTATAAACTTTATTTTTATTTTGCTGTGAATATTTTTATTTATCAAAAGCCAACAGAGTCCAGCGCTGCAGACTTTCTCCCAGCATTTGGTTAGGTTGCCTCAATGTAGTGGAAGAGACTTTGAAAAATTCTAGTCTAAGAGAAAATGGAATGAACTCACATGCTTGTAGTTCCAGTCATGTTTGTTCACTGTTTTGTTTTAATTATCATTTTCTTGTTTTAATTGTCTATAGATTTTTAGCTCTTATTATGTCTCAGTTCCAATTCTCTGTTACAAATTTCTGTTCCAGTTCATTCTTGTTCTAATTATTCTACATTCCTTTCTTCTTCTCCCATTTCTTCTTCTCCCATTTCTTCTTCTTCTTCTTCTTCTTCTTCTTCTTCTTCTTCTTCTTCTTCTTCTTCTTCTTCTTCTTCTTCTTCTTCTTCTTCTCCTTCTCCTTCTCCTTCTCCTTCTCCTTCTCCTTCTCCTTCTCCCTCTCCCTCCCTCTCCCTCTCCTTCTCCTTCTCCTCCTCCTTTTCCTTCTTCTTCTTCTCCTACTTCTTCTTTTGATTCAATAGAATCATTTATGAGTTGTATAGGTTTGTGATTTTGGGAACAATTTTCCTTACCTTTCTGAGCTCTCTTTGCTTAGTCTATCAAATGGGAATGCCAGTTCTTGCAGGAGAATGTCACTTTCCCTATATGGGACATTAGAAAAGTAGAAAGATACAGAAATGCAAATTCAGTGTGCTGTTGCTTTGGAAATTACACCTTGTAGTAAAGGAACTCTACTCTTTCTGATGCCCCTTCACCATGTTCTGGGAATTTGTTGGGAAATGCTTATCATTGTAAGAATGAACAATTAGAAGACTCTTACAGCAGATTTTAAGGGACAGCTGGGGTAGCTGTGCTACTATTTCCACATTACTCTCTCATCTTTACAATGATTGAGTAGATGATCTCAGAGATCATTCTATGTCCCGGTGTTGTTTAAAGTATGTGTGTGAGGTAACCTGGATTTCCTTGACTGAAGTTTTCCTGGCACTTGTTGATATTGTGGGTACAATGAGGTGTGACAGGGTAGCAGAGGCCACCTGGAGACCCCCTAAGGATGTCCTGGTAGTCTGAGATGGTAGATCCTTCTCTGTCACTAACCAGAGGATAGAGAAAGGAGGACCATTGGGGCCAGATCACCTGAGACCAATCATGAGGGGCAAGTATAAATCTTGGATTTCTAATTGGATTAATTAGAGAGAGCTCTCTTAACTCTGAATGAAGTAAATAAGAACTTGACTTTCGCTGTTGTTAGGGACTCCCTGGGCATGATACGCTCAGGGGATTCAGCTCTCTGATTTAAATTCTTCATTCCTCATACCTTAAATGGTTCAAGACCCTTCACCCAGCAAACATTTCCAACTTCCTTTTCACAGGCTTTAGGGTAGAATTATCCCATTATATTTCCCTATCACTTTCTGAATGAGAAGGTTATTAAGTGTGAAGTTGACACACAGGGGTATCAGCATCAATGACAACTGGTGAGTCCCTTTGTGTGGAGCAGATTCCAAGTCTTGTATTCACTGAGATCTTCCATGGATGGACAGACACTAGGAGGTGGGGGGCTTTCAAACACTGACACATTTCTTCTACTCTTTCTTCTTTCCCTATCTCCTTAATTCTTCAACAAGATCTCAAGTATCCCAGGTTGGCCTTTGTAATTTCTAGGTAGCCGAGGATCATCTTGAACTTCTGATCTTCCTGACATCACCTCCAAGTGCTGAGATTATAGGAATGAACCACCACATCCAGTTTTATGTGATGCTGGAGCTTTTTGAATGCTAGGTAAGCACTCTACCAGCTGTGCAGCATACCTAATCCCTTCATTGACTCATTTCATTGTTGATATCCCTGCTTCACAAGCCTTCATAAACAGAAAGCCTCTCTCAGAATTGCTCTCTATTAGCTGATGAGATCGCCTTATATATCATTTTGTTACAGTCTTGCCCTTCTGACTAAAAAGCTTGCAGCTTGACTTAGAGCAGATGATAGAGTTAGTTTTTTTTCCCATCTTCTGGTTGAATAATTTGCAATGATAGTTTTATAAGTAATTGCTGCTATGTTTTTTAAAAATATATTCTTTTGAGAAATTTAAGTGCCTTGGCCAAGGCCTGACATTTTCTGGAGGACATAATGGTATTAACATCCATCATCTGAGCCTGAATGGAGACCAGCCTATGCAGAAACCTGAATTTGGAGTCTGGAGATGGGATGCAGTGAATGAGTGCTTATGTAGCACGAATGAGGTATTGGTGGTTATTGACAGTGCTACAAAAAGAAAAAAGAAATAGAGCCAAATTTTGCTGAGGAATAATTTGAAAGGTTCTCAAGGAAATTGTTTATTGGGTGAGTTTAATTTAAGCTTCTTTTTTTAATTAATTAATTTATTTATTTTTATTTATTTATTAAGGATTTCTGCCTCCCCCCCTCATCTGCCTCCCATTTCCCTCCCCCTCCCCCGATCAAGTCACCCTCCCTCATCTGCTCGAAGAGCAATCTGGGTTCCCTGACCTGTGGGAAGCCCAAGGACCGCCCACCTCTATCCAGGTCTCCAAAGGTGAGCATCCAAACTGCCTAGGCTCCCCCAAAGCCAGTACGTGCAGTAGGATCAAAAACCCACTGCGATTGTTCCTGAGTTCTCAGTATTCCTCATTGTCCTCTATGTTCAGCTAGTCCGGATTTATCCCATGCTTTTTCAGACCCAGGCCAGCTGGCCTTGGTGAGTTCCCGATAGAACATCCCCATTGTCTCAGTGTGTGGGTGCACCCCTCGCGGTCCTGAGGTCCTTGCTCGTGCTCCGTCTCCTTCTGCTCCTGATTTGGACCTTGAGATTTCTGTCCCATGCTCCTCTGTCTCTGTCTCGTTTCATCACCTGATGAAGGTTAATATTCATGAGGATGACTATGTGTTTGTCTTTGGGTTCACCTTCTTATTTAGCTTCTCTAGGAATATGCATTATAAGCTCATTGTCCTTTATTTATGGCTAGAAACCAAATATGAGTGAGTGCATCCCATGTTCCTCTTTTTGGGTCTGGCTTACCTCACTCAGGATAGTGTTTTCTATTTCCATCCATTTCCATGCAAAATTCAAGAAGTCCTTGTTTTTTACTGCTGAGTAATACTCTAATATGTATATATTCCATACTTTCTTCATCCATTCTTCCGTTGTAGGGCATCTAGGTTGTTGCCAGGTTCTGGCTATTACAAACAATGCTGCTATGAACATAGTTGAACATATACTTTTGTTGTATGATAGGGCCTCTCTTGGGTATATTCCCAAGAGTGGTATTGCTGGATCCAGGGGTAGGTTGATTCCGAATTTCCTGAGAGACTGCCACACTGCTTTCCAGAGTGGTTGCACAAGTTTGCATTCCCACCAGCAATGGGTGAGTGTCCCCCTTTCTCCACAACCTCTCCAGCAAAGGCTATCATTGGGGTTTTTTATTTTAGCCATTCTGACAGGTGTAAGATGGTATCTTAGAGTTGTCTTGATTTGCATTTCCCTGATTGCTAGGGAAGTTGAGCATGACCTTAAGTGTCTTTTGGCCATTTGAAGTTCTTCTGTTGAGAATTCTCTGTTCAGCTCAGTGCCCCATTTTATAATTGGGTTGATTAGCCTTTTACGGTCTAGTTTCTTGATTTCTTTATATATTTTGGAGATCAGACCTTTGTCAGTTGCGGGGTTGGTGAAAATCTTCTCCCAGTAAGTGGGTTGCCTTTTTGTCTTAGTGACAGTGTCCTTTGCTTTACAGAAGCTTCTCAGCCTCAGGAGGTCCCATTTATTCAATGATGCCCTTAGTGTCTGTGCTGCTGGGGTTATACGTACGAAGTGGTCTCCTGTGCCCATGTGCTGTAGAGTACTTCCCACTTCCTCTTCTATCCAGTTCAGTGTGTTCGGACTGATATTGAGGTCTTTAATCCATTTGGACTTGAGTTTTGTGCATGGTGATAGATATGGATCTATTTTCATTCTTTTACAGAGTGACATCCAGTTTTGCCAGCACAATTTGTTGAAAATGCTGTCTTTTTTCCATTGTATACTTTTAGCTCCTTTATCGAAAATCAGGTGCTCATAGGTTTGTGGGTTAAAGTCAGGGTCTTCTATTCGATTGCATTGGTCGACTTCTCTGTTTTTATGCCAATACCAGGCTGTTTTCAATACTGTAGCTCTATAATAGAGTTTGAAGTCAGGGATGGTAATGCCTCCAGACAATCCTTTATTGTATAAGATTGTTCTGGCTATCCTGGGTTTTTTGTTCCTCCATATAAAGTTGATTATTGTCTTCTCCAGATCTGTGAAGAATTTTGATGGGATTTTGATGGGGATTGCATTGAATCTATAGATTGCTTTTGGTAGAATTGCCATTTTTACTATGTTGATCCTCCCAATCCAAGAGCAAGGGAGGTCCTTTCATTTTCTGGTGTCTTCTTCAATTTCTTTCTTCAAAGACTTATAGTTCTTGTCGAATAGGTCTTTCACTTCCTTGGTCAGGGTTACCCCAAGATATTTTATGCTGTTTCTGGCTATCGTGAAAGGTGATGCTTCTCTGATTTCCCTCTCTGCTTCCTTATCCTTAGTGTAAAGGAAGGCAACTGATTTTTTGGAGTTGATCTTGTATCCTGCCACATTACTAAAGGTGTTTATCAGCTGTAGGAGTTCTTTGGTAGAATTTTTGGGGTCACTTATGTATACTATCATATCATCTGCAAATAACGAAAGCTTAACTTCTTCCTTTCCAATACAAATCCCCTTGATCTCCTTATGTTGTCTTATTGCTATTGCTAGAAATTCAAGCACTATATTGAAGAGGTATGGCGAGAGTGGACATCCTTGTCGTGTTCCTGATTTTAGTGGGATGGCTTTGAGTTTTTCTCCGTTCAGTTTAATGTTAGCTGTTGGCTTGCTGTAAATAGCTTTTATTATATTTAGGTATGATCCTTGTATCCCTATTCTCTCCAAGACCTTTATCATAAAGGGGTGTTGAATTTTGTCGAATGCTTTTTCAGCATCTAATGAAATGATCATATGATTTTTTTCTTTCAGTTTATTTATATGGTGGATTACATTGATAGATTTTCGTATGTTGAACCAGCCCTGCATCTCTGGGATGAAGCCTACTTGATCATAATGGATAATTTTTCTAATGTGTTCTTGGATTCGGTTTGCCAGTATTTTGTTGAGGATTTTTGCGTCGATGTTCATGAGTGAGATTGGCCTGTAATTCTCTTTCCTGGTTGAGTCTTTGTGTGGTTTTGGTATCAAAGTAACTGTAGCTTCATAGAAGGAGTTTGGTAATGACCCTTCTGTTTCTATATTGTGGAATACATTAAGGAGTATAGGTATTAGCTCTTCTTGGAAGTTCTGGTAGAATTCCACATTGAAACCATCTGGTCCTGGGCTTTTTTTGGTAGGGAGGTTTTTGATAACCTCTTCTAATTCTTCGTGACTAACAGGTCTGTTTAGATTGTTCACCTGGTCCTGGTTCAACTTTGGTATATTGTATTTATCTAAAAAAGTGTCCATTTCTTTTATATTTTCCAATTTTGTGTTATACAGGCTTTTGTAGTAAGATCTAATGATTCTCTGATTTTCCTCTGTGTCTGTGGTTATGTCCCCCTTTTCATTTCTGATCTTATTTATTTGTGTGTTCTCTCTCTGTCGTTTAATTAGTTTGGATAGGGGTTTGTCGATCTTGTTGACTTTCTCCAAGAACCAGCTTTTTGTTTCATTGATTCTTTGGACTGTTTTCTGTGTTTCTATTTTGTTGATTTCGGCCCTCAGTTTTATTATTTCCAGTCTTCTACTTCTCCTGGGCATGTCTGCTTCTTTTTTTTCTAGAGCTTTCAGGTGTGTTGTTAAGTCCCCAATGTATGCATTCTCCGTTTTCTTTAAGTGGGCACTTAGTGCTATGAACTTTCCTCTTAGCACTGCTTTCATTGTGTCCCATAGGTTTGAGTATGTTGTCTCTTTATTTTCATTAAATTCAAGGAAGACTTTAATTTCTTTCTTAATTTCTTCCTTGACCCAGGTGTGGTTCAGTAGTTGACTGTTCAGTTTCCATGAGTTTTTCGGCTTTCTGTGGGTAGCATTGTTGTTGCCTTTTAACTTTAATCCGTGGTGATCAGATAGGACACAGGTGGACACTGATATTTTTTTGTATCTGTGGAGGTTTCCTTTGTTTCCAAGTATGTGGTCAATTTTTGAGAAGGTTCCATGAGCTGCAGAGAAGAAGGTATATTCTTTCCTATTTGGGTGGAATGTTCTATAGGTGTCTGTTAAGTCCATTTGCTTCATTACCTCCAATAATTCTCTTAATTCTCTATTAGGTTTCTGTCTGATTGACCTGTCCCTTGGAGAGAGAGGTGTGTTGAAGTCTCCTACTACTAGTGTGTGTGGTTTGATGTCTGCTTTGAGTTCTAGTAATATTTCTTTTACATAAGTAGGTGCTTTTATATTGGGGGCGTAGATATTCAGAATTGAGACGTCATCCTGATGAATTGTTCCTGTTATGAGTATAAAGTGACCATCTCGGTCTCTTCTGATTGATTTTAATTTGAAGTCAGTTTTGTTAGAAATTAATATGGCCACACCTGCTTTTTTCTTAGGACCATTTGCTTGAAACACCTTTTCCCAACCCTTTACTCTGAGTAGGTGCCTGTCTTTGTGGTTGAGATGTGTTTCTTGCAAACAGCAGAATGTTGGATCCTGTTTTCGTATCCAATCTTTTAGCCTGTGCCTTTTTATAGGTGAATTGAGCCCATTAATATTAAGTGATATTAATGACCAGTGGTTGTTTACTCCGGTTATTCTTATTGCTTTTGGTAGTAGAGATTGTGTGTCTCCCTTCTTTGAGATGTGCTGGTGAAGGGTCACTAGATGCCTGGGTTATTGTAGGCAGTGTTGGCAGTGTTGGATTCCTTGGGTTGTGATTTTCCTTCTATTACTTTCTGTAGGGCTGGATTTGTGGCTACGTATTGTTTAAATTTATTCTTATCCTGGAATGTCTTGTTTTCTCCATTGATAATGAACGATAGCTTGGCTGGGTATAGTAGTCTGGGCTTGCATCCATGGTCTCTTAGCTTCTGCAGTACATCTATCCAGGACCTTCTGGCTTTCATAGTTTCCATAGAGAAGTCAGGTGTAAGTCTGATCGGTTTACCTTTATAAGTTACTTGCCCTTTTTCCTTTGCAGCTCTTAATATTCTTTCTTTAACCTGTATATTTTGTGTTTTGATTATTATATGGCGAGGAGATGTTTTTCTTTGATCCAGTCTGTTTGGTGTCTGTATGCTTCTTGAATATTTAAATGAATATCTTTCTTTAAGTTGGGAAAGTTTTCTTCCATAATTTTGTTGAATATATTTTCTGGGCCTTTGAGCTGTGACTCTTCTCCTTCTTCTATTCCTATTATTCTTAAGTTTGGTTTTTTTATTGTGTCCCATATTTCCTGAATGTTTTGTGTTGAGAATTTGTTGGCTTTGCTGTTTTCTTTGATCTGTTCGTTTATTTTCTCTATGGTGTCCTCAGCATCTGAGATTCTTTCTTCTATCTCTTGTATTCTATTGATTATGCTTGTTTCTGTAGACTCTGCTCGTTGACCTAGGTTTTCCATATCCGGCTGGTCCTCAGTTTGTATTTTCTTCCTTGCCTTCATTTCAGTTTTCAATTCTTGAACTGTTTCCATTACCTGTTTGATCGTTTTATCTTGGTTTCCCAGGGTATCATGTACATATTTACTCATTTCTTCAAACTTTTTGTTATACTTCTCATCCATTTCTATAAGGGCATTTTTTACATGTTGTTTAAGGGACTCTATTGCGTTCATAAAGTCAATTTTTTCCACTTCTTCTGTGTTAGGTTGTTCAAATACTTCTGTTGTAAGATCCTTGGGTTCTGGTGTTTTCATGTTTTTCAGATTATTGGGTGAGTTCTTGCCTTGGCGTCTGCCCATCTCCTCCTATTAATCCTATCTAATGGGTCTTATAAAAACCGGATCAGGTTTCCCTGCTGGCCCAGGGCTCCACTTACAAAATGCCCTCGCTCTGTTTCCTGGTTCCTGCCGCTGGCCAAGAACCCTCTCACCCCTCCGAAGGGTCTTCAGGACAGGACCAGGCTCCCTGTTTGCCAGTGACCTGGCCAACCAAAGGCCTACCTCTTTGATTTGATTGTAGTAGGGCGATCTGCTCTCCTTATTGCATGCCTGACCCTGCAGCTTGCGTCTGCTGCCGCGCTGGTCTCCCAAAGCCTCTTCCTGAATGCGGTGTCGCTCCGCCGCGTCTGGCGTCGCCGCTCCGCCGCGTCTGGCCTAATTTAAGCTTCTATATTCATTTCTGTTTAAAGCTTTATTAACTACAAATCCTAGAAATATCCAGTTAGCTTTCTGCTTGATAAGAATCTTCACTTTTAAACTTTTAAACTTTTACTTTGCCTCCAACAACTAAGAAAATATAATTAAAATTATTTATACCCCATAGGTGAAATGTCATCATTGTTGTCCATGTTTAACTTGCCTGATGACCCTTTATGAAATTACTTCAAACACTTTTTTTATTTCCACTTAGATGTTGGTTCCTTTATTGTTGTTCCACCCAAATACATTTAATTTTTAGCTTTTTAAGATCATTATATTATAAAGATTCATTAAATATCAATAATCTTAAATTGAACCCAATCTAAGCCAAACCAATCCAGTCCAGCCCAACCCAAATCAAACCAGGGATGGGAGATAGGTCAGTCGGAAAAGTGCTTGCCATGAAAGAATGAGAACCTGAATTTGATCCCCAACAACCAGGTGAAAAACAAGATGTAGTGGTGCTTATTTATAATCTTGGTGCTGAGGAGGCAGAGACAGGTGGATATTTCAGGTTTACTGGGCAGCTAATCTAGTAGAATTGACAAGCCCCATGATCCAGTGACAGACACTATCTCAAAAAAAATGTGAATGGAACTTCTGAGGAATTTCACCTGAGAGTTACCTCTGGCCTTCATACTCACCATTTCTGTGTATGGGTTGGGTGGAAGATTCTTGTATCAGAATCCTGGAATGCTGAATAGTACTAAAAGTAGTGCTATGCATGCCTGCAATGCAAGAGTACTTTAAGGAACTCCCCCACACCGATGCCAGGAATGGTGTGATAATGTAGACAGAAGAGTACTCAATTATGCTCTGATACAATATAATTTGATTTTAGCATGTATAAACTCTGGAGCCTCGTAAGTTTTACCAACTGCAGAATAATTAGAGTTGAGAAATCACTCCTTGTAGAATGTTGATCCTGTTCTGTTGTAGGGCAGGACTATGTCATCAGTTAAGTCACTATGAGTCAGAGATTCAAGATTTGGGCTGTATCATGCATATCTTCACTCCAGTTTTGAGGATAGTCAGGTAATTCCTACATATGTAGATTATTACAAAGTCAAATTGCAGCCTGAGACTAACATCCAGCAGTAGGCAATTGCTATTTTAATCACTGTGTCATGGAATCTTTGCTTTGGGGAAACCCAAATCAAACATGGAGGGAGGGAGGGACAGAGGAAAGGAAAAGGGAGGGAAGAAGAGAAAGAGATAGGGGGGAAGGAGAGAGGGAGGGAGGGAGAGTGGGGAGAAGACCAGACCATAAAGTCAAGAGAATGCCTCTCATTTCTAATGGATTCTAATTCTGATTTCTGTGATTCTAGGTTCTCAGAAACTGTGCTTTAAAACATGGCAGTTACAAGTAACATAACAGAAATAATTTTTCTGGGATTTTCACAGAGTCAGCATGTACAGAAGGTTATTTTTGTGATGTTTCTCCTGATGTATATAGCCATTGTGCTGGGCAACGGCCTCATTGTGGTGACTGTTATGGCCAGCAAAAGGCTCTCTTCCCCTATGTATTTCTTCCTCAGCTACTTGTCATTGGTAGAGCTCTGTTACTGTTCTGTCACAGCCCCCAAGCTCATCTTTGACTCTTTGCTCAAGAGGAAAGTCATTTCCCTTTAGGGCTGCATCACACAGATATTTTTCCTCCATTTCTTTGGTGGCACTGAAATCTTTCTTTTGACAGTGATGGCCTATGACCGCTACGTGGCCATCTGCAAGCCTTTGCACTATGTCACCATCATGAATCGAAGAGTGTGTGGTCTCCTGGTAGGGGCAGCATGGAGTGGGGGCTTGTTGCATTCTGCGGGACAAGCGTTCCTCATTTTCCAACTGCCCTTTTGTGGTCCCAACATCATTGACCACTACTTCTGTGACGTCCACCCAGTGTTGAAGTTGGCTTGCTCAGACACCTTCCTCATTAGCCTGCTAGTCATCATCAATGGTGGCTCCATCTCAGTGATCAGCTTTGCAGTGCTTCTGGCTTCTTATGTGGTCATCCTGCATTCCCTGAGGAGCCACATGGCAGAAGGATGGCGTAGGGCACTGTCTACCTGTGCCTCTCACCTTGCTGTGGTGGGTCTGTTCTTCATACCCTGTTCTTTTGTCTATATGAGACCCTGCATCACCTTCCCTGTGGACAAGATCGTGGCTGTGTTTTATACAGTTGTCACACCTCTCTTGAACCCCATTATTTACTCTTTCAGGAACTCTGAGGTAAAAAATGCCATGAAGAGACTTGCATGGAGGAAGATGACTTGGGAAGAAAAGTAGAAAATTTGGGCAAAACAGGGACAGTAGATGGGAAGTTGGGGATAGCTCAGGTCTCCCTAGATCTTTGCCTTGTTTGACAGTGGCCTTATTGAAATTTCCATTTCCTCATATTTATGTCAATAGAAAAACAGTGAAGATATCTAGAATGGAGTAAGAGGGATATTCTAGTGCCAGAATGGCCTTGAGGTAGATTGGCAAGTCTGGAAAAGTGAACTTCTTCAGTATCCCAAGTAAGTCTGGGAAGTTTGAGGAAGGAGACAAAGAAAGAGGAAAATGAAGAGCCAGTGTTCATAGTTTTGTTCTCTGATGTGTCTCAAGTATCTAGAACATTTCTTGGCACTTTGTTGGTATTCCATTAATATTAACTGTTCAAATGAGTGAATGAATATATACTAGTTATGGAAAATGAAAACAATGAAAGCAACTAAAATATGTTACAGAAATATATTTTCTTATCTTGGAACTTAGAAGTTGTGTAGTAACACAATACAAACAGAATTCAAAACTCTGAGAAAATAACAAAGCTATTGTAAATGCATGAATATATGAAAGAATAAACAAATGTCATAGATTCAAAGTAACTGTAAATAAATATAATATAATTATATTATATTATATTCACCAAAACTATTCAGAATCATATCAAATGCTTCCATGCACCTTGACTATTGTAGTGATAAAATGTGTGTGTATGTGTCTGTGTGTGTGAGAGAGAGAGAGACAGAGACAAAGATAGAGAAAAAGAGAGACAGAGAGAGAGAGAGACAGAAAACATGAATCCTTGACCCAAAGGCTGAGTTTCTTCTGGGTATATGAATCAATAACTGAAAATCAGGAAAAAAAAATTTTTCTTTTTTTTTATTGAGAAAATGAGAAAAAAAAGTTTCCACCTCCTCCCAGCCTCCCATTTCCCTCCCCCTCCTCCCACTCCTTTCCCCCTCCCTCTCCAGTCCAAAGAGCAGTCAGGGTTCCCTGTCCTGTGTTAAGTCCTAGGTCCTCCCCCTCCGTCCATATCTAGGAAGGTGAACATCCAAACTGGGTAGGCTCCCACAAAGCCAGCACATTACGTAGGATCTAAACCCCTTGCCATTGTCCTTGGCATCTCATCAGCTCTCATTGTTCGCCATGTTCAGAGAGTCCAGTTTTATCCCATGCTTTTTCAGTCACAGTCCAGCTGGCCTTGGTGAGCTCCCAGTAGATCAGCTCCACTGTCTCAGTGGGTGGGTGCACCCCTCGTGGTCCTGACTTCTTTGCTCATGTTCTCCCTCCTTCTGCTCCTCATTGGGACTTTGGGAGCTCAGTCCAGTGCTCCAGTGTGGGTCTCTGTCTCTATCTCCATCCATCACCAGATGAAGGTTCTATGATGACATGCAAGATATTCGTCAGTATTGCTATAGGCTAGGGTCGTTTCAGGTTCCCTATCCTCAGCTGCCCAAGGAACTAACTGGGGACCTCGGCTTGGGCTCCTGGGAGCCACTCTAGGTTAAGTCTCTTGCCAACCCTAAGGTGGCTCCCTTAACTAAGAATTGTGCTTCCGTGCTCCCCTATCCAACCTTCTTTTATCCCAATCCTCCTTTTTCTCCAAGTTCTCCCTTCCTCCCCTTCTCCCTTTTCTCTCCCCATCTCCCCTTACCCCCATCCCACCCCACCCCCAAGATCTCAATTTTCTCCCCGGCAACTTTGTCTACTTCCCATAGCCAAGAGGATAGCTATATGTTTTTCCTTTGGTTCACCTTCTTACTTAGCTTCTTTAGGATCACCAATTGTAGGCTCCGTGTCCCTTATTTATGGCTAGAAACCAATTATGAGTGAGTACATCCCAGATGAATATAGGAAAAAAAATTTAAGAGTGCATCAGTACCTGGGGTAGTAGAATTATTGTAGGTCCAATGTCAAGGGCAGGTTGGTAGAAGGTTGAGACAAAGCAACTGAAATCCTACATTAACAGCACCTAAGTACTGCTTTTGAAAATTATTTCCCCTTTCATCTCCTCTCTTCCAACCATTCTATGTAGCATCCTACCCCACTCCATGTAAAATTTATGTCCTCTTTTTCTTTAATATATATGTATATATATACATATATATGTGTGTGTATTTTAAAATAAATAAATACAGCCCATTCCGCCTATATAAATGTTAATTGTATTTATATGTTTTCAGGGCTGACCATTTGGTTTTGGATAACAAGTTGGTGTGCTCTTCCTGAGCAAAGACTATTTCTCCCACTCTCAGCATTCCTTAGTTGCCTGCAGTTCTTTGTCTAGGGTTGAAGCCTAGTAAGCTTTCCCTCTTCCATGCTGGCATGTCCATTGGTGTCATTTTTGTTCAGCTTTGTTTAGGCAGCCATGAAGGGTAAGACTTGATGGTTGTAATTTTTGACATTTCTAGGAGACAACCTCATAACAAACTCCCTGCTTCTCTGACTCTTATAGGTTCCCTCTTCTACAATGATCTCTGAGCCTTAGGTACAGGAGTTGTGTTGCAGTTGTGCCTATGATCTACCTAGCAATGTGTTCTTTGCTATTTTGGTCATAACATAAATGAGTTGTGTCTCACGAAGTAGGTCTGAATGGTTTAAGAGATCCTTTTGCTATATACCTTTGCCAGCATGTGTATCACCATGACATCTTTTGGTAGTTTCAGGCATTCATGCAATGTACATTCTTAGTTTACCTGAGAGGCTACAATAAGAATACTGGTTTGAAATAGCTCAACCACAAATATTTGTTTCTTATTGTTTTGCCAGCTCAAAGTGAAGGCAGCAGAAAAGTAGGTGTCTCTTCAGGACTTGTTTCAAGACACAAGGATACAAGTTGAATTATTTGCCCAAAGAGAAAAGCTAGGAATAGAGATCTGGGTGAGAATGAACCCACAGGCATCTAAGACTGGGCACTGAACTTTTTTTGGATGGTAAAGTGTGACTTTGCAAAGCTGGAAAATCTGGGGTCACAAGTTCTTTCAGACTTTGTCCACTTCTCTATATTATCACACCTGGGCTATGGCCAAGACAGGGCCTCAAAGGCCTATCGTGCTTAAATTGCTGGTTTAGTGCCAACTTTTTCCAGCTTGGGAGGTGGAAGAGACTGTTTTCTTTTAAGAGTTGGGTCTTCATTTCAGACACCTAGGAAAGACATCTTCAACTTACTCTGGTTTTCAGAACAGGAATGAAAACAGAGTGACATTGCTCCTCTTCTGGTTGATCATCTATTAGTGACTTAATCCAAGAAGTAAAACATTGGGCTTCAGGGCAGGATCTTTAGGGAGGAAGAACAGCCATATATTCCCCCAATTCTCTTCTTACTTCTGGCTTCAGAGAGCCAGAAAAGCACAGTCCAGGGTGTAGGGCATCTGTAGCCAAGATGAGACTATGTTGTAACATGAAGCATGTTGGGAACTACTTTTATAGTCAGAGCCCAAAATTACAACTGAAACTTCAGAAAATTTCAAGCCTTCAGCACAAGGATAAAATTATTAGTTAAGACTTTCAATATTCACCACAAGTAAGTTTTTCTCTATTGCTGATAACTTTTTGCTTAGTTCTATTTTATGTTTGTTCTTATATTATAATGCAACAACATAATTGAAAATTGTGTGGTATATATGTGTTGAATTGTGTGTGTGTGTGTGTATGTGTGCATGTGCACACACATGAGTACATGTTCTTGTGAAAGGCAGAGGCTCATGTTAGAATTATTCCCAGTGTTAGAGTTGCAGATGTGTGCTGTTTATCTTTTAACATGGATGGCAAAGAGCTGGACTTAGGTCCTCATGCTTGCACTACAAGCGTTTTACTGATTGAGTTCACTCCCCAGCTCCCCTCTTTGGCTATTAAAATAACTCTAGGTTTACTTTTCTCTCTAAATTTTTAGTGAAGTTTCTGAAATTGTCTTTTATACTTGATATAAAGTTTAAATTTAGAAATGAGACAGACTAGTTAATAACAAGTAACAACTTAATTTTGTTTGGAAGGTTTTTGGTGGCCACAGTGTGCTCCTATATTTTCTTATGTGACCCTTCAAAACTGTCTGGGACAAGTGACTTGAAATGGCTACTTCATCATTCTGATTCAAATTTTTGACCTTTAAGAATCAAAACGGTTATGTAAGATTACCATTGTCTTGATCAGTGATCTCTAGAACAGTGGTTCTCAGTCTGTGTGTTGTAACTCCTTTGGGAGTTGCATATCAGATATCCTGCACACCGACGTTTGCATTATGATTCATAACAGTAGCAAAATCACAGTTATGAAATGGTAACAAAAATAATTTTATGGCTGGTTGTCATCACAACATGAGAAACTTAAACTTAGTAAAGGTTTGCAGCATTAGGAAGACTAAAAACCACTGCTCTACAGTAATAAAAATTACAGAATGAATGAATCTCTCTCTCTGTGTATACACACACACACACACACACACACACATATATACATAACTATACATACGTGCATATGTATCCAATTCTAATATCCCCATATATACATGGGATATTAGAATGGTTTACACACTGTGGTCCAGGTCGTCAACAATGACTGTGTGTTGATGGAAAGCCCAAGAATCCAGCAACTGTTCAGTCCACAAGGTTGGATATTTCAGTTGGTTTTAGTGTATGCTGGAATTCTGAAGAAGCTGGCTCTAAAATGCCAAGGAAGAAATAGACTTGCCAGTGAGAGCGAGAGTAAGCAGGCAAAGAGAGAGCAAGATTACCTCTTCTGTGTGGATCTTCCTGCCTCAAAAGATTTGGTTTAATCTTCTCACCTCAAAGATCCTGAGTAGAAGTAAGTTTACCCATTTTAAATGATTTAATTAAGAAATATAATCCCTTACAGCTGTGCACAGACATTTGGCTTCTAGCTAATTCCAGTTGTAGACAAGTTGACAAATAAAAAAAAAGCCATCCCAATCCTAAAAACCCTTTCCTTTATGGACTTTTAAGGGAAAAACTGGGACGTGATAACCTAAGTGGTTTCCTGAAGCTCAAACATGGATGAAATCCTTTTTCTTTTCTTTTTCTTTTTTTCGGTTTGTGAACAGGGTTGCTTAGACTATGATAGATTTCCAAGCCAGAAAAGAAAATAGTAAACTGTAACTTCTCACTGGATCTCTCTCCTTGTGGGAACTTTCTTTAATCCCAGATAGGCATTTAATGACTGCAACAGTCAATCAGGAGAAGGAAGACCAGACGATGTGGAAGGAATGCATTTGATTTTGTCACTTGCTATGTCAGGATGAAAAAGAATTTTGCTAAGAAGGTCTAAATTGCTTAATTTCTGCTTTTATTAAGTTTCCTAAATCTTTTGGTTTTTGTTTTCAGTCATTCAGCATCTATTTCATTACGAACCATTGGAGATCTGGCAATATAGATATTTTAATGCAAATAATTCCTTGTGTTTTAATGATCCACAGAATACAAAGTGCGAGAATGGAGATACACCTGACTACTAAAGGAGCATTGTGGCTTTATAATATAGGGTAAGAGATTAAATTTCTTACAGAGATGAATGGTATTGGCACCCAGTTTTAAAGAAATCTGCTAGAATAGAAAGGTTATATAAGGCCAGGGTCATTTCTCAAATACTGTATTTGGAAAATTATGACTGAGGATAACTTAGGGAGTTAGAGCAGTATGGGGTGACTGTAACACATGGCAGTGTTCAAGAATGGATGCTGAAGAATAATATGGGCACACCACCAACAAAAACAACAGCCTAGTGAGGGGGCCAGAATGCTGGAATTTTATTTCAATGGTAAAGAGAGCTTTAGGAAATTAAAATGGGTAATGATATGATTGGATGATTGACTAATGTCACTATGACTACCATGTTTACGGCTGAGCCAGAATTTGTCTGAGTGATAAGGTAGAAGAGAGTGCCTATGATATTACTGGAGCTTTAGCTCATTTCAAGAATTGACCTTCATCAAAAACTGAGGATGGTTGGTCCTTGGTAATGGTTTGTGGAATATTTTAGAATTAATACAAGAATAAATGACTGCATAATGAAGGTATTCTCTCTCTGTGTGCATGCACATGTGTGCTTGTTTGCATATGTATTAGTATGGTATATTCATACATGTATGTGTAGGTGTGTAGAGGCAAGAGGAGGATGCCAGGTGTGATATTCTACCAATCTCCACTTTATTCCCTTGAGGAAGATTTCTCACTGGTATCTTACCCTTCTCTGTCTTTCAAAACTATTCTAAGAAGAAATTTGCTTTATTTAAAATGAAAAAGTACCTGGTTGTATAAAGGTCTAAATATTCTATGGTTTCATTGACTTTCACCTAAACAGTGTGTACCAGAATATTTTATACTTATTATACCAAGTCTATACAGAGTAACCCTGTCTATAAAAAAAATAAAAACAGACCAACCAACCAAACAACCAACCAATCAAACAAACAAAACCCCATTAAAATAAAAAAATGAGAACTCAGGTGATGACCCAGCAGGAAAAGTGCTTCCTATGTGAGTGTGAGGACCATAACTCAGATTCCTATCACTTTAGTAAAAACTAGCAGATGTTGCCACAGCATGCCATATCATGCCACAGCATGCAGGAGGAAGAGAGTTCAGTATCATCAGGGCAAGTTGTCTAACTGGATTAGTTGACTCTGAAAGCTCTGGGTCCAAATGAGAGAGACTTTGTCTCAACATAAGATGGGGAGTGACTGAGAAAGACACCGACGTCAACCTCTGCACAGACAGGTGAACAACCATACATGCATGCATGCATCTCTCTCTCTCTCTCTCTCACACACACACACACACACACACACACACACACACACACACACACTAAAAAGAACTGTTTCTTACATGCCCCAAGCAAAAATTGCAGTAGTTGACAGGTATATATTTTACTTTACACTTATTTAAAATAACTATCTGGAAATAACTCAATTTACATTACTAACTGGTTTTAATAAGGGATCTAGAATTTAGATTAATTATCTTCCATAAAAACTGTTTTCCTCCAGCCCCCAATCTCTTGAAATGTTTCAAAGAGACAGTAGCTGAACTTCCCAGGTAAGTCTCTGGATGTGGCTGGGACTTCATGGATAATCCACGCAATATCACAGAATTTTTCATTCTGGGACTCTCCCAGAACCCCCGGGTGCAGGGGATGTTGTTTGTGATTTTTCTGTTTGTCTATTTGGTCTCTATTGGAGGCAACCTACTTATAATTATCACAATCATTTTCAGTCCCACCCTGGGCTCCCCTATGTATTTTTTCCTTTCATATTTGTCCTTTATTGATACTTGTTATTCCTCTTGTATGACACCCAAACTCATTGCTGACTCCCTGCATGAGGGAAGAGCCATCTCTTTTGAGGGCTGCTTGGCCCAGTTCTTTGTGGCTCATTTATTGGGAGGAGCTGAAATCATTCTGCTCACAGTGATGGCCTTTGACCGCTATGTAGCCATCTGCAAGCCCCTGCACTACACCACCACCATGACCAAGCACCTCTGTGGTGTGCTGGTGGCAGTGGCTTGGCTGGGTGGTTTCCTGCATTCATTGGTTCAGCTCTTTCTGGTTCTTCAATTGCCCTTCTGTGGACCCAATGTAATCAATCACTTTGTGTGTGATTTGTACCCTTTACTGGAACTGGCCTGCACCAACACACATGTCATTGGCCTGCTGGTGGTGGCCAACAGTGGTGTGATCTGCCTGCTGAACTTCCTCATGCTGGCAGCCTCGTACATTGTCATCTTGCGCTCCTTGAGGTCCCACAGTGCAGAGGGTAGACGGAAAGCTCTGTCTACCTGTGGGGCCCACTTCACCGTTGTTGCTTTGTTCTTTGTGCCCTGTATATTTAGTTATATGCGTCCATCAACTACTTTACCTATAGACAAAAACATGGCAGTATTTTATGGTATTCTGACACCTATGTTGAATCCACTCATTTATACTCTGAGAAATGAAGAGGTGAAAGATGCCATGAGAAAGCTCTTCACACACTCAGAAATTTTAAGTACCTGAGTGCTAAGGAAGGTAATAGCAGGGACTCTATTTCTCTAAATGAAACAACTAAAGTTTGCTGTTTTCACTCCCAAATATCACCTTGTTACAGTTATCCATCCTATCATCATCATAGGCTTTAGGGCTTACAATCTTTTTGGCTGAAATTGCACAGTTTTATTATGGACTTGCTGTTTAAGATATATGACCTGGATTTTCATTATTGGTTTAGAAATAAAAAAAACTATGTCACCTGTTGTGGTCAATTGAATTTTCAAAGTTATCTAGTTTCAAAACTCAATCAGTTATTTTTGGGAAATTATAACCCATTATGACAGGGTTTTCTACTTTTTAAAGGTATTAAGTGTATATCTCAATAAACTTGGAAAATATGTGAAGACAATTTATGTTTCCCAGTGTTATTTCAACAAATGATCTAGACAAAACTTTTAACGCAGTTTCCAGACATACGAAAGCAGTATCATTGTCATTAAATGGCATGACAAGTTGGGTCTGTGTGATAATTGAGCTACAGAAAAGGAAGAAAAAGCACATATGAAAATCCTTGAGGCTTAGTCACATATAAAGAGTCTTGTGGGCATACCAGATCATATCCATCATCGTCCTTTGTGACATTGGCAATATTGCTTTCACACTAGTTCAGACAGGCCAAGAGCTAGGCTCTGGAGACAAGCCAGATTCTCCATCTTAGTTCCTATGCTTATTGCTGTAGTGATCATGAATAATCGACAAAAGTCCAAGTGAGATCGTGTCTTACTTACCTTGATATGTATGGTTTCTTCCACTTAGCATTATCTTTTTTCTGTCTACTCAAGCTGCAGTGAATGATAGTATTTTCTACTTTTTAAAAGTATTAATATATTTTATAGTTTATATATATTGTCAAAGATGCACAACTTCAGCATAAGACTAAAATATATGACAATGTCAGTGCTGCCAAGAACGAGGACTAGCAGCTATCTGACACTCTGTTAGTGACATAGTTGTATAGAAAGCCATTTGATGATATTTATCAAATACAGAAGTCAAGCTGTTTGATTTGCCTATAGGTATTTTTTTAACAAAAATCTCATGCATATACGTGCAGAATTACAAACAACCGTATTCACCACAGAACTGTCTTTTTTTTCTTTTGGTAATAAATAATAGATTTTGGGACAGGGGTGCTAGAGAGATGGCCCAAAGTTTAAAAGCACTGTTTTCTCATCCAGAGTTCCTGAGTTCAATTCCCAGAAACCACATGGTGACTCCTAACCATTATAATGAGATCTGGTGCCCTCTTCTGTCAAATAAGCATATATGCTGGCAGAACACTGTATTCATAATAAACAAATCTCAAAAAATAGACCAGACAACAATAACAAAATAACAACACATAAACAATCAAGTAGGGAATGTTTTAATAATATACACTAGATATGATGAGTTACTTTATCGTCATTCAAAGAAAATTAAATCAGGTCTATGTGCACCAACAGAGATGGTCTGGAAAGCAATATCGACTGAAAAAATAGGTTGAACACAGATATAATTAGTTATATTGGTATATGACTGTAATACCAGCACTTAGGAGTAGGGATAGGAGGATCTTAAGTTTGAGAGCATCCTGGTTACATAGCCAGACCTTGGTGAAATAAAAAACAGAAATAAGCTGGGTTGTGGTAGTACACAACTTTAGTCTCAGTACTCAGGAATCAGAGGTAGACAGATTCCTCAGTTCAAGGCCAGGCTGGTCTACAAAGAAAGTTTTAGGACAGCTAGTGCTACACAAAGACACCTTGTATTGAAAAACCAAAAAAAAAAAAACCCAGAAATAAAATGACAAACAAATGAACAAAGAAACAGTGTGTGTGTATGTGTGTGTATGTATATGTTATATACATGAATATATATGTGTATATGTGAACATGTATGCAGGTGTATATATGTATATTTATACATATATGTGTGTAGGTGTATTGTATGCATTATATGTTTATATGTATATAGATGTGTGTATGAATATGTATGTGCATCATACATGTATGTGTATATATATGTGTATGCTATAATATTAATATGAAAAATTATTGAGTATTGTGGTTTATGTTTGTGTATATCAAACATGATTGAAGAAATGCTATCAAATTCATCATATTTTCTTTATTCAAGACACAGAAAATACGAGATTTTTCCACATGCGAACGCATTTATATATGATTAATACAAATGCAAAAATAAAATTAAAGAGACCTGGTACTCGTGAGAATGTTGCCTTTCAACGCTCAGAAAATGATAATTGTCTTTTCTCTCAAAACAAGGCATTTTAATGCTTGACAAATTACTTGGAAGTTAAAAGCACTTACTTCTCTCACAACAGGACCTAGATTCAGTTACCAGCACCCAAATGGCAACTCATAGCTGCCTGTAACTCTGGTTCCCGGAGAATCTAAAGCCTTCTTCTGACCACTTTAGGCAACAGGCGTATATGTGGTACACATGCACACATTCAGACACTAACACATACACATAAAATAAAAAATAAATATTCAAAAAATCCAAGATACTCTGTTGCAAGTCTGCTCCCATTGCTAAGAATTTCCCGTGTCTCCACACATTGAAGCACGTCTGCACTCATGACACATCCTGTCTGAAGTTAGCCTTCCTGCGGATCTCTCTACATCTCACCACCATGACTTCTTTACTCTTCAACCATTTTTATTTTTTCTCTCTACTCTTCAATTACTGCTTCTTTGATATATAACACTAGATACAGCTAAAAAGTTTGTAAAGCCTCTGCTGGCCTAAAAGGTGGTGACTACACCCTGGGTGTAAAGTGTTCATTCTTCAGCTTAACAAAGCAGCCTAGGCATCTACACCTTCCTGATGCTGTTTCCTTGCCCCCAGATGAGCACTTGTGCTTAGGCTACGCCCAGTATAAGGAGAGACAATATGCAAGGAACAATAACTGATGTTAATTGGAGCTTGGTTCATGTTAGACAAGGAAATGAAAGACTACAGACTTGAAATAAAGTAAAAGTTCAGTTTTAAATTTTGTGGAAAACATGCCAAGAAATGGAAAGAGAATAGCAATGCTTGAAACTTTTATGTACAACAGTCTTGTGGGCTGGAAAAGTACTTAAAACAGTGTTTTCTTCATTTCCCCAAAATAGAATTTGGAATTTGAATGGAAATGAGAGTGAATACCTGTGTGTGTGTGTGTGTGTGTGTGTGTGTGTGTGTGTGTGTATGGGCAATAAGACACACACATTTACAAACACTGTTTCACAAACACAAGAAGACAAACAATGCATATTCTCACTAATATATCAAAGTCAAAGCACTTGATCTCACTGAGGTTGAGAGTAAAATAGTCACAGACACTGGGCTGGTTGGAAAAGAGGAAGAATAAGATGAAATTAGATAACAGGAACAAGACTACACTTATTTAGCAAGAGTCGGTTCTAAATACAGTGGGTGACTATGCTCACAACAATTTGTCATGTATTTTATGAAGAACAACAGAGGAGTTAAAGAGTCTCAATGCAAGTGGATGACAAATAATTTTAACGGGGTTGATAAACTTGCTATTCTGATTTGAATACTGACTTTGTTTATTATATTGAAACCACATCATAAATATACATATTAATTATGCCAATTAAACTTTGAAGCAGAAGAAAATTAACTATCTTAAGTTTTATTAATTTAAGGAGAACAAATATCCAAGAAACAGCATCAGACATTGTTTTTAAAAACACAAATCACCAGGCTTATGGATCACCAGCTTTGCACATTTGACCCCAGAGCTTCTTCATAACCTTTTTGACCTCTTCATTTCTGAGGGTATAGATTAAAGGGTTCAACATAGGTGTCACCAGAGTACAAAATACAGTCACGGCTTTGTCAGTGGGGAAGGAAGTCATAGGTCTTAGGTACAGGTATGAACAAGGTACAAAGAATAAGACAACGACAGTTACATGAGAAGCACAGGTAGACAGGGCCTTGCGACGACCTTCTGAACTGTGATTCCTCAGGGAGTGAAGGATGACTATATAGGAAGCAACCAACATAGAGAAAGTAAGGAAACACAGTGACCCACTGTTGGCAGCAATCAGGGGCCCAAGAGTGTGAGTATCAGTGCAAGCCAACTCGAGGAGTGGTATTAAATCACACATAAAGTGGTTGATGGTGTTGGGGCCACAGAATGGTAACTTGGCAATAAATAAAATCTGTATTCCTCCATGGATGAATCCCAAAGTTATAGCAGCTCCCACCAAGGAAACACACACAGAACGGTTCATGATGGTCATATAGTGCAAGGGCTTGCAGATGGCTACATAGCGATCATAAGCCATGGCAATCAGCAAGATGATTTCAGCTCCTGCAAAAAAATGCTCAGCAAAAAGCTGGGTCATGCAGCCATTGAATGATACAGTGCTCTTCTCAGAAATTAAGTCATAGATCATTTTGGGTGCTATGGAAGAAGAGTAGAAACCATCTATGATGGACAAGTAGGACAGAAAAAAGTACATGGGAGTAGAAAGGGGTGGACTGATGAAGATGGTGACTGAGATGAGCGTGTTACCTGCCAGTGTAATCACATAGATTACTAAGCACACAATAAATAAGAGTTTCTTCAAATTTTGATCTTGAGTCAAGCCCAGGAGAATGAATTCTGTGACATTGCTCATGCTTTCCATCAGTTTACATAAGGCTCTGAGCATACGGTCACCTGAAAAGAAACCAGAGTGTGTCTCAGTGATGTTATTTTAAAAGAAACACTAAAATACTCCATCATCTCATTACCTCTGGTCCCTGAATCCGATGTAGCTGCACTTCTTCTTAACCCTGCCAATAGTATCACATCACATGCAGTAATAAAGAACAGAAGTAGTTTGCTTTATTTCTAATAAGTTTCCATGGAATAGTGACATAAATTACAAATACTGAAAGAATCCCTTTTCCTATTGGTTTGACTTGTCCAGCCTCAATATGAGTGCTTTTACCTTGTTTTATTGTATACTGTTTGTCCTGTTGACATTGTCTATTGGAGCTCTGCTCTTTTTCTGAAGAGGAAAATGAGGGGGAGTGGGTCTGGGAGTTAAGTGGGGAAGTGGTTCACGAGCTAGGAAGAGGAGGAGGAAGGAGAAAATGTCATTGGGATATATTGTATGAGATAATAATCTATTTTCAATAAGAAGAAACCCATTTGTCGTAATTAATGACATAGGACACTTCTAAATTATAAAAGTCCCTCATATTTCATTGTGATTTTTGGAGGGTAAATATCAATATCAATTATTTTAAATTTATTTTTGTCTATTAAAATCAATTCAAAAATATCAATACTCTATGAAAGTCAACTGTGGACATCATACTAAAACACATCCGTCTAAATTGAAAGTACCTGCACTCTGTGTCCTATTGTTCCTCTCTATACCCCTAAAGACAGACATGGCTGCAGACTGAACTTTTTCCTTTCTTAATGTCCAGGACCTGTTTTTAATACAGTTCTTTTTAATGCCATTCATTTCATAGCCACTGGTTTCATGCCCAGTTCACACTTACTCTTGTGTTCTTTTCATATATATCTTTGAATGAATACATACATGTAAGTTGTACAAGCCTCCTTATGGGCCCTCAGGATTTATAAAGAAAATGTGTTTGAATTTAAACTTCTATCATATCTAGTCTAGTAATGTGATTCTATTATGTTGAACTGTCTTCTACACTCACATTTACAAATGACACATCATAGGCTAAGGTAATCATAAATTTATTATTGACAGAACACAAATGAGAGGATTAGTTAATGTAATAAGCTTTTAATTTTTGGAATAACTTGTGTAAAAAATATAAATTTGTAGTTTTCATTGTAAAGTGCTAGAAATTTTGAGGCTATACAGCAATGTGTTCTTTTAAATGAATTAAATTTGGCTTTTTCAAGTGCTGTCAGTGTTCAAATTTTAATCTTTCCCTGTCTATTTCTTATTTCCTCATTATCTGTTAAAAATGTCATGAAATTTTTACAACGGTTTTGGCTACCAAGGTCAGAATCTTGACATTTCATTCACAATAAAAGTGAGAAAAATCACATTGGTTTTCTGAATGGCTAAGTCCCTAAGTGTCTCTATTCTTTTCATGGCTTTTGAAAATAGGAGTTTTGTTGCTAATAGTTCTAAATGGGTTTACTTCATTCACAAATCCTAACTTCAAAGTGACGGTGTGGAAATCATTATAAGAGGGAAATCTTCAAAAAAAATAAAAAAAGAGGGAAATCTTCATATGGTCACAAAGAGAACTATTGACAGTATACTTGTGAGATGTTATAGAAATGTCGTCACTCCAAATACTACCTGATTTAGATGAATTACAGAAAAGTACTTTCTATAATAAGTTGATATTATCATGTTACACTTATGAATTTTCATAGAAAATACTAAACTTTAAGTGATATAGAACTACAAGTTCTCTTCAGTGAGAATAATTCAATCCATTTAAAAATTTAGTGGAAAAGATGTATTTTACACTGACCTGTCTAGTTGGTTCTGGATTCCTGTTATAGATTGAATACATGATTGTTTCTTTTTTTCTGGGCACATACAGAATGGGATTCAGTAGACTCTATAAACTGACACTGGAATTACTATTGTTCCAGTCACTCTCCAATTTAGATATTATTGTCCATTTGATTCCCATTGTAAGCCAAGATTGCTCCAAATATGAGCTATGAAACAGCTCCTTGGGACATTTTGACAATTCTAGGACCTCGTTCTTATTACTTTTCATTGTTTTCTTATTATATTCATTCTTAAGGCAAACATGGTTGAGATCAGGAGATACCACTATATTAAACTACAAAATAAATAAATAAACAACTTGATTTTCCTTAAATATTTGGCATGAGCTTTGCTTCCTAAGTGTTTGTGAAGCCTGTGAACAGAGAATTCATTTAATTCTTAACTCAGATTCCCCTTTATCTCTGTCTTCATATACACTCACCAACATCAATAACAGTGTCTCCTAAACAAATCTTCATTTGTTGATATTTGCTTGCATCAGTCGCTTGCTCACTGACCACTCTTCATCTTTTTGATTCTTCCTTGATCTTAAAACTTTAAATCAGCAGTTCTCAACTATTGGTTTGAGACTTCCTTGGGAGGGGTTGGCTAAGACCATTGGAAAATAAAGATATTTACATTACAATTCATAACAGTAGAACAATTACTATTATGAGATAGCAATGAGAATAATTTAATTGTTGGGGAGCACCACAACATGAGGGTTGCTGCTGTATTAAAGGGCTGCTGCATTAAGAAGGTTGAGAAACACTGATTTAAATAGATTTCCACAGTCTGTAGAATCTGGTCATACTTTGTCCTCTCAAACACCCAGAGGATTGGTAAATAATTAAGGCTGAAGTCTTTGCCAAGGCAGCTGTCAAGATCGTTGGGTTATACTCATTTGGCACTCACCAAGACCATTAGTAAGGACTACTTTTAGAATTTCAGCTGGCATTAGGTAGAAATCAAGGTTGTAGTTTAGATTAAACTCAGTCGCAAGACTTTGGAAGCTTCCTTCTTGGTCTTGTTTGCTGATTGTGACATTGTGGATCCTGGACTAGGAATAAAATGTCAGTATTCAAGAGTATGTGTTTGATTACTACTATAGATTGTGATGTATTTTATTTATTTTACCAGTTACTGAAGAGATTAAATGGCAAAATTACCAGAGTCAAAGATTGTGCAGAAATTAAGAAAAACCATAGTACTGCCATATTCTCCTGATAAACCAAGGGGAATGTATCTTTTGGTCTCTACTGGCAGAGGATGCTGAATGGTGTACTATGCTCTGGATCAGCAGTCATAGACAAAGTCACACACACAAGGACTTGTGTAAAAATATATCAGAGCAATGGACTGAGATCTCAAGGTCCAGTTGAAAGGCAGAAGGAGGGAGAAGACGAGCAAGGAAGTCAGGACTGCGAGGGGTTGGTCCACCAACTGAGGCAGTGTGCCTGATCTAATGGGAGCTCACCAAAACCACCTGGACTGGGTCTGAATGAGCATGTGATCAAACTGGACTCTCTGATTGTGGCTGACAATAGGGGCTGACTGAGAAGCCATTGATAAAGGCACTGGGACTTGTTTTTATGGCATGTTCTGGCTTTTGGGGACCCTAGTCTATACGGATGCATAGCTCCCTAGGCCTGGGTGTAGGAGGGAGGACCTTGGACTTCCCACAGGGCAGGGTTCCCTGCCCTCTCTCAAACAGGGTGGGAGAGGGAGGAGAGGGGTGTGGGAGAGCGGGAGGGGATTGGGAGGAGGGAAGGAAGTGTAAATAATTGAATGAAAAATGTAAAAAAGTTTAAAAAAAGATTTAGAAGACCACAAAATATTTGGGGCAATACTTTATTTTAGTAAGTGTCTACAACCTAAAAGCCATCATTCCAGTCTCCTTTACCATTCTAAGACTAAAGCATTTTCAGCCACAGCCAATGTGAAAGCAAGCCTACCTACAAAATATGCTGAAAATTAAAGCTCAAGAGATTTACGAAATAAATTTTTGCCTGGAGAGATGGGTCAGTGGCTATCACTGGCTGCATTTCTAGGGGAATGGTGTTCAATTCTCTGCACCCACATTGTTGTTCAGAACCATGTAACCCTAGTTCCATGGTATCTGATGCCATCTCCTAGCCTCTGAAAGCATGTGTGACAACCAGACATACATGTGGAAAAAACATCTACACACATAAAAGTAAATAAACAGGAATGATAAATTAATAATCAGTTAAAAGCAATTTCAAAGACTGTTCAGACATTTAGGACAACTGTAAGACAATAGCTTGTGTCCATTCTGTGAAAATGTAGTCTCCACGTATTAAGGAAAAAAGTGGGTTTGTTGTTTTGTTTTTGTTTCAGAGGAGTATTTGAAAACCTCTTAAACTTAGGAAAATAGAAAGTTATTTGATAAACACTACTTTTCCTTTCTCATTCTAGCTGCAGTGCTGACCATAAAATATCAACAGAGTTAATGCTGGTCTATTTCCTAACAGTCAACAATCCAGCATATAGAAAGAAAGGTTCACAAGCCTGAACATCTAAGTGAGGTGCTATTTAGACTTGACTGCTTCAGGGGAAGGGAAAGACAGTCTTCTGTAAGGCTATGACCTCTGCAAAGTCACCATTCTTCAATAGATGTCCCACAACCATGACTACATACATGCATATATATTCATGTGTGAATAGGTATGTATGTATTCATGTATGTATGTAAGTATGTATAGGCAACAAAAATTTGACTCAGTGTGCTATTAATAAAAAGGACATGAAATTGGGGGTATCGGAGGTTGGGAAGGATCTGAATAGAGTGTATGTTGAATATGATAAAAATAGATTGCATGATATTTGATATTCTCATATTAAATATAATAATTGTTTGAACCCTTGAAACTTTATTGTCATAGAAAATAGTAAAAATTGCACTATATGGCTGTATTGGTAAGTGATGATTAGTTCAAGTTGAATTTAGATTGTATTTACTTATTTTTCTCATCTTAAAGAAATTGAGCATTGTGAAAATACCTAGATTTATGTGGCCTCTTTCCACTGTCCCTACTTGTCTTAATGTGCCAGACTGGTCAATTTATACATATTTCTAATATAAGATGACATATCCATCAACTGAACACTGGATTACGAAATATAGTTTATATCCTAAGAGGAAAGCTCATAGCACTAAGTGCCCACTTAAAGAAAACGGAGAAAGCACACATTGGAGACTTAACAGCCCACCTGAAAGCTCTAAAAAAAAAGAAGCAGACTCACCTAGGAGGAGTAGAAGACTGGAAATAATCAAACTGAGGGCTGAAATCAATAAAATAGAAACACAGAAAACAATCCAAAGAATCAATGGAACAAAAAGCTGGTTCCTGGAGAAAATCAACAAGATTGATAAACCCCTATCCAAACTAATCAAATGGCAGAGAGAGAATATGCAAATTAATAAGATCAGAAATGAAAAGGGGGACATAACCATAGACACAGAGGAAATTCAGAGAATCATTAGATGTTACTACAAAAGCCTGTATGCCACAAAACTGGAAAATGTAAAAGAAATGGACACTTTTTTAGATAAATACCATATACCAAAGTTAAACCAGGAACAGGTGAACAACCTAAATAGATCTGTTAATCGCGAAGAATTAGAAACTGTTATCAAAAACCTCCCTACCAAAAAAAGCCCAGGACCAGATGGTTTCAATGCAGAATTCTACCAGAACTTCCAAGAAGACCTAATACCTATACTCCTTAATGTATTTCACAATATAGAAACAGAAGAGGCATTGCCAAATTCCTTTTACGAAGCTACAGTTACTCTGATATCAAAACCACACAAAGACTCAACCAAGAAAGAGAATTACAGGCCAATCTCACTCATGAACATCGACGCAAAAATCCTGAACAAAATACTGGCAAACCGTATCCAAGAACACATTAGAAAAATTATCCATTATGATCAAGTAGGCTTCATCCCAGAGATGCAGGGCTGGTTCAACATACGAAAATCTATCAATGTAATCCACCATATAAATAAACTGAAAGAAAAAAACCATATGATCATTTCATTAGATGCTGAAAAAGCATTCGACAAAATTCAACATCCCTTTATGATAAAAGTCTTGGAGATATTAGGGATACAAGGGTCATACCTAAATATAATAAAAGCTATTTACAGCAAGCCGACAGCTAACATCAAATTAAACGGAGAGAAACTCAAAGCCATCCCACTAAAATCAGGAACATGACAGGGCTGTCCACTCTCTCCATACCTCTTCAATATAGCGCTTGAAGTTTTAGCAATAGCAATAAGACAACATAAGGGGATCAAGGGGATTCGAATTGGAAATGAAGAAGTGAAACTTTTGTTATTTGCAGATGATATGATAGTGTACATAAGCAACCCCAAAAACTCCACCAAAGAACTTTTACAGCTGATAAACATCTTTAGTAATTTGGCAGGATACAAGATCAACTCCAAAAAATCAGTTGCCCTCCTATACACAAAGGATATGGAAGCAGAGACGGAAATCAGAGAAGCTTCACCTTTCATGATAGCCACAAACAGCATAATATTTTTGGGGTAACTCTAACCAAGGAAGTGAAAGATCTATTTGACAAGAACTTTAAGACATTGAAGAAAGAAATCGAAGAGGATACCAGAAAATGGAAGGATCTCCCTTGTTCTTGGATTGGGAGGATCAACATAGTAAAAATGGCAATTCTACCAAACACAATTTATAGATTCAATGCAATCCCCATCAAGGTCCCATCAAAATTCTTCACAGATCTTGAGAGGACAATAATAAACTTTATATGGAAAAACAAAAAACCAGGATAGCGAAAACAATCTTATACAATAAAGAAACTTCTGGACGCATTACCATCCCTGACTTCAAACTCTATTACAGAGCTACAGTAATGAAAACAGTGTGTTATTGGCATAAAAACAGAGAAGTTGACCAATGGAATCGTATAAAAGACCCGGATTTTAACCCACAAACCTATGAACACCTCATTTTTTATAAAGGAGCTAAAAGCATACAATGGAAGAAAGAATGCATCTTCAACAAATGGTGCTGGCACAACTGGATGTCAACCTGTAGAAGAATGAAAATAGACCCATATCTATCACCATGCGCAAAACTCAAGTCCAAATGGATCAAAGACCTCAATATCAATCTGAACACACTGAACCTGATAGAAGAGAAAGTGGGAAGTACACTACAACAGATGGGCACAGGAGATCGCCTCCTATGTATAACCCCAGCAGCACAGACATTAAGGGAAACATTGAATAAATGGGACCCCCTGAAACTGAGAAGCTTCTGTAATGCAAAGGACACTGTCACCAAGACAAAAAGGCAACCTACTGACTGGGAGAAGATCGTCACCAACCCTGCAACAGACAAAGGTCTGATCTCCAAAATATACAAAGAACTCAAGAAACTAGACTTTAAAATGCTAATTAGCTCAATTAAAAAATGGGGCACGGAACTGAACAGAGAATTCTCAACAGAAGAAGTTCAATTGGCCAAAAGACACTT
Source organism: Microtus pennsylvanicus (assembly GCF_037038515.1). Classification (NCBI taxonomy): domain Eukaryota; kingdom Metazoa; phylum Chordata; class Mammalia; order Rodentia; family Cricetidae; genus Microtus; species Microtus pennsylvanicus. Next base: position 79,760 of record NC_134583.1, on the reverse strand, counting down.
AAGGTCATGCTCTATCTCCTTAGCGATCAGGGAAATGCAAATCAAGACAACTTTAAGATACCATATTACACCTGTCAGAATGGCTAAAATAAAAAAACACCAATGATAGCCTTTGCTGGAGAGGTTGTGGAGGAAGGGGTACCCTCATCTATTGCTGGTGGGAATGCAAACTTGTGCAACCACTTTGGAAATCAGTGTGGCGGTTTCTCAGGAAATTCGGGATCAACCTACCCCTGGACCCAGCAATACCACTCTTGGGAATATACCCAAGAGATACCCTATCATATGACAAAAGCATTTGTTCAACTATGTTCATAGCAGCATTATTTGTTATAGCCAGAACCTGGAAACAATCTAGATGTCCTTCAATAGAAGAATGGATGAAGAAAGTGTGGAATATATACACATTAGAGTACTACTCAGCGGTAAAAAACAATGACTTCTCTAATTTTGCATGCAAATGGATGGAAATAGAAAACACTATCCTGAGTGAGGTATCCCAGACCCAAAAAGAGGAACATGGGATGTACTCACTCATAATTGGTTTCTAGCCACAAATAATGGTCATTGAGTCTATAATCTGTAATCCTAAAGAAGCTAAATAAAAAGGTAAACCCAAAGAAAAACATATAGTTGTTATCCTGGGTATGGGAAGTAGACAAGATTGCCGGTCAAAAAATTGGGAACTTGGGGATGGGGTGGGATGGGGGTAAGGAGAGATGGGGTGAGAAAAGTAAGAAGGGGAGAATGGGGGGGGGAACTTGGGGAAACGGGATGATTGGGAGAAAGGAAGGTTGGATAGAGGAGCAGGGAATCACATAACTTAATTAAGGGAGCCATCTTAGGGATGGCAAGAGACTTGAACTTAGAGGGGCTCCCAGGTGCTCAGGGCGATGTCCCCAGTTAGCTCCTTGGGCAGCTGAGGATAGGGAACATGAAATGACCCTATCCTATAGCCATACTGATGAATATCTTGCATATCACCATAGAACCTTCATCTGGCGATGGATGGAGATAGAGACAGAGACTCACACTGGATCATCGGACTGAGCTCCCAATGTCCCAATGAAGAGCAGAAGGAGGGAGAACATGAGCAAGGAAGTCAGGAACACGAGGGGTGCACCCACCCACTGAGACAGTGGGGCTGATCTATTGGGAGCTCACCAAGGCCAGCTGGACTGTGACTGAAAAAGCATGGGATAAAACCAGACTCTCTGAATATGGTGGACAATGAGGGCTTATGAGAAGCCAAAGAATATGGCACTGGGTTTTGATCCTACTTCATGTTCTGGCTTTGTGGGAGCCTAGCCAGTTTGGATGTTCACCTCCCTAGACCTGGATGGAGGGGGGAGGACCTTGGACTTTCCACAGGGCAGGGAACCCTGACTGCTCTTTGGACTGGAGAGGGAGGGGGAGAGGAGTGAAGGGAGGAGGAGAAGAGTGGAAGGAGGGGGAGGGTAATGGGAGGCTGGGAGGAGGCAGGAATTTCTTTTTTTTTTCTTTCAATAAAAAAAGAAATATAGTTTATTCACAGATTGGAATATTATTCAACCATGAAATGAATGAAATCCTAGCATTTGTGGGAATAAGGGTAGTCAGGGGGACAGGATGTAAAAGACTTAGGCAAACACAAGAAGCCAAACATTGCATATTCTTACTAATATGTCAAAGTCAAAGCATTTGATCTCACTGAGGTTGAGAGTACAATAGTCACAGAGGCTAGCATTGGAAAAGAGGAATAATTAGGTGAATAGATAATGGGAACCAAAATACACTTATTTAGGAACAGTGAGTTCTAAATACAGTGGGTGACTATGCTCACAACAATTTGTTATGTATTTTATGAAGAACAAAGGGGAGTTAAAGAGTCTCAATGCAAGTGGATGACAAATAATTTTAATGGGGTTGGAAAACTTGCTACCCTGATTTGAATACAGACTTTGTCTATTGTATTGAAACCACATCATCAATAAAGATAGTGATTATGCCAATTAAACTTTGAAGCAGAATAAAAATGACTATCTTAAGTTTTATTAATTTAAGGAGAACAAATATCCAAGAAACAGCATCAGACATTGTTTTTAAAAACACAAATCACCAGGCTTATGGATCACCAGCTTTGCACATTTGACCCCAGAGCTTCTTCATAACCTTTTTGACCTCTTCATTTCTGAGGGTATAGATTAAAGGGTTCAACATAGGTGTCACCAGAGTACAAAATACAGTCACGGCTTTGTCAGTGGGGAAGGAAGTCATAGGTCTTAGGTACAGGTATGAACAAGGTACAAAGAATAAGACAACGACAGTTACATGAGAAGCACAGGTAGACAGGGCCTTGCGACGACCTTCTGAACTGTGATTCCTCAGGGAGTGAAGGATGACTATATAGGAAGCAACCAACATAGAGAAAGTAAGGAAACACAGTGACCCACTGTTGGCAGCAATCAGGGGCCCAAGAATGTGAGTATCAGTGCAAGCCAACTCGAGAAGTGGTATTAAATCGCATACAAAGTGGTTGATGTTATTTGGGCCACAGAATGGTAACTTGGCAATAAATAAAATCTGTATTCCTCCATGGATGAATCCCAAAATTATAGCAGCTCCCACCAAGAATACACACAAAGGTCGGCTCATTATGGTTATGTAGTGCAAGGGCTTGCAGATGGCTACATAGCGATCATAAGCCATGGCAATCAGCAAGATGATTTCAGCTCCTGCAAAAAAAATGCTCAGCAAAAAGCTGAGTCATGCAGCCATTGAAGGATACAGTGCTCTTCTCAGAGATCAAGTCATAGATCATTTTGGGTGCTATGGAAGAAGAGTAGAAACCATCTATGATGGACAAGTAGGACAGAAAAAAGTACATGGGAGTAGAAAGGGGTGGACTGATGAAGATGGTGACTGAGATGAGCGTGTTACCTGCCAGTGTAATCACATAGATTACTAAGCACACAATAAATAAGAGTTTCTGCAGATCTGGGTCTTGAGTCAAGCCCAGGAGAATGAATTCTGTGACATTTTTCATCCTTTCCTTCACTTTAGTTAAGGCTCTGAGCATATGGTCATCTGAAAAGAAACCATAGGGTGTCTCAGTGATGATATTTAAAAAGAAACACTGAAATACTCCATCATCTCACTACTTCTGGTCCCAGAAGTTGATGTAGCTGCATTACTTCTCACCTTTGCTGATAGTATCATATCGCATGCAGTAATAAAGAACAGAAGTAGGTTGTATCATTTCTAATGAGTTTTCCCAGAATAAGGACAGGACATTAAAATTACTAAAAGAACCCCCTTTTTTCCTATTTGTTTGCCTTGTCTAGCCTCAATATGAGTGCTTTTACCTTGTCTTATTGTATACTGTTTGGTCCTGTTTGATTATTGATATTGGAGGTCTGCTCTTTTCTGATGAGGAAAATGAAGGGGAATGGGTCTGGGAGCAGAGTGGGGAGGTGGTGGTAGAGCTAGGAGGAATGGAGGAAGGTGAAAATGTTGTTGGGATGTATTATATGAGGGAAGAATATCTATTTTCAATAAAATGAAACCCAACAGTCATACTTAATAACATAGGTTACTTCCAAATTCTAACCAGTCCCTCATATTTCATTGTGTTGTTTTGGAGGGTAAATAGCAATATCAATGATTTTGAAGTTATGTTTCTCTACTAATGTCAATTTGGAAATAGCAGTATTCTAAGAAAGTCACCTGTGGACACCATACTAAAACAAATCTTCCTAAATTGAAAGCACATGCACTCTGTGTCCTATTGTTCCTCTCTATCACAAGAATGCTATACCCCTAAAGACAGACATTGCTGCAGACTGAACTTTGTCATTTCTGAATGTCCCAGATCTATCTTTGTTACAGTAATCTAAATGTCCCTCATTTCAATGCCCAATTCACACCTACCCTTTCATGTTGTTTTCATCTATATCTTCGAATGAATACATGTAAGTGGTACAAAGCCTTCTTAGGGGCACTCAGAATCTATAAAGAAATGTGTTTGAATTTAAACTTCTATCATATCTAGTTTAGTAATATGTTTCTATTAGGCCAAACTGTCTGCCACACTCACATTTACAAATGACATAGCAGAGGCTTAGGTAACCATATGATATTACATAAATGAGAGAATTAGATAATATCATAAGCTTTTCATTTTTCAGAATAACTTCAGTGAAAAATAAGATGAACTTGTAGTTTTCATTGTCAAGCAACAAAAATTTTGAGGCTATAGCAGTATATTCTTTTAAATGGACTATATTTGGCTTTTCAAGAGCTGTCAATGTTCAGATTTTAATCTTTCTCTGTCCAATTTTTTCTTCTTTCCTCACTATCTGTCAAAAATGCCACATAATTTTTACAGCATTTTGGCTACCAAGAAAAGAATCCTGACCTCTTACCCCCAATAAAAGTGAGAAAAAATACATTTGGTTTTCATGATGGCTAAGTCCCTGAGTGTCTCAATTCTTTTTATGGCTCTTGTAGATGGAAGCTTTGTTGCTAATAGTTCTCAATGGGTTTACTTCATTCACAAATCCTAACTTCAAAGTGACTTGTGGAAATCATGAACAGCGGGAAAACTTCAAATGGTTACAAGGTTCACAGTATACTTATGAGATGTTATAGAAATACCTTTATTCCCAATACTCCCTGATTTAGATGAATTACAGAAAGTATTTTCTAAAGATAATTTGATGTTATCGTGTCACACTTATTAATTTTCATAGAAAATACTAATCTTTAAGTGTATTAACTTATTCAGTGAGAATAAGTCAATCTATTTAAAACTTTAGAGGAAAAGATGTAGTTTAAACTGACCTGGGTCTAGTTGGTTGTGGATTCCTGTTTGTAGATTGAGTACATCATTTTTTCCCTGGGCATATACAGCATGGTATTCAGTGAACTCCATAAACTGAAACTGGAGTTAATATTTTTGTAGACACTATCCAATTTAGATATTATTATCCCGTTCAAAGCCAAGATTGCTCCAAATATAAGCTATGGAATAGACCTTGCAACATTTTGACAATTCTAGGACCCCATTCTTATGACCTTTCTCTGTTTTCTTATTAAATTCAATCAAAAGGCAAACATTATTGAAATCAGGACATACCACTATCTTCAACTAAAAATAAATAAGTAAATAAACAACTTGATTTTCTTTAAATACTTGGCTTGAGCTTTGCTTACTAGGTGTTTATGAACCCTGTGTAGAGAGAATTCCTTTAATACTTAACTAAAATTCCCCTTTATCTCTGTCTTCATAGACACTCACCAACTTCAATTGCAGCTTTTCCTAAACAAATCTTCATTTGTTGATATATGCTTGCTTCAGTCACTGGATCACTGACCACTCTTGATCTTTTTGATTCTTCCTTGATCTAAAGAAAACTTTAAATCAGCAGTTTTCAACTATTGGTTTGAGACTTCCTTGGGAGGGTTGCCTAAGACAATTGGAAAACAAAGATATTTACAATTCATAACAGTAAAACAACTATAGTTATGAAATAGCAATGAAAATAATTTAATGGTTGGGGAGCACCACAACATGAGAGTTGCTACTGTATTAAAGAGTTGCTGCATTAAGAAGGTTGAGAAACACTGATTTAAATAGATTTTGACAGTCTGTAGAATCTGGTCATGCTTTGGCCTCTCAAGCACCCAGAGGATTGGTAAATAATTAAGGCTGAAGTCTTTGCCAAAGCAGCTGTAAAGATCTTTGGGTTACTCCCATTTGGCACCCACCAAGACCATTAGCAAGGACTAGTTGTAGAAATGCATCTGGTATTAGGTAGAAATGTAGGTTGTAATTTAAAGTAAACTCAGTTGCAGGACTTTGGAAGCTTTCTTCTATGTTTTTTTTGTTTGATTGTGACATTGTGGAACCTGGACCATGAATGAAAATGTTAGTATTCAAAATTATGTGCTTGATTACTATTATAGATTGTGATATATTTTGTTTATTTTATTTTACCTTATCAGTGACTGAAGATATTAAATGGCAGGATTACCAGCATCAAAGATTGTGTAGAAATTGAGAAAAGTCAAAGAACTGCCATCTTCTTCTGCTAAACCAAGGGCCGTGTATCTTTTTCTCTTTACTGGCAGAGGATGCTTAGTGGTGCTCTAGATCAGTATTCATAGAGAAAGTCACACACCCAAGGATTTGTCTAAAATATATGTCAGTTAGGGGCAGAAGCACAGAAAAACTCTACAAATGAGATTCTACTATTTTCTCTTCTCCAGCTTCCAAGCTGATAAAGAACTGATTGTAACTGCAAGTGGAATCTTTGTTCTTTCTTAACAACTTTTGATTTTAAATAAAATTAGCAGATACTCCTCAATTCTTCTTCCCTAAATTGTATAGTTGATTTCTACCTCCAGTTCTTATCCCACCTTCCTCTGAAGAGGTAACACTAACTACCAATATGGAATTGTGGTAACTGCTATTGTCTTGAATCCCAGCTAGGTGGTCCTAGCTATTGATGGACTCTGGGTGGCAATAATGAGCCCCAGTAGTAGGAAGTTTACAGGTTCTTTCAGTGTGGGCCCATATTTCGATATGGCACAAAAGCCATTAGCCCGGTCGGAGCTGATCACATAGCTCTGCAAACAAGCTGTCTCTGCCCTAAACAAAAGCCAGGATGCCTGCTCCTAGCTTCTTTTGTTAAAATGTGGATTACCTGAGAAGAAATGTTTGACTGAAGCTGATGACTTAAGAGTTCAGATGTTTGGTGCTTCCTTTCTTTTGTAATTTGGAAGGTGTCTTATAGAGATGCTAATTCAGGGCCTACCAGATGGACGTGACTTGACCCCAGGCACCTGGTTGCCTAGGTGATGGCATAATGTGTTTTCCCCCCTCCCCGCTCAATTTGGTGTGGGTATATAAAATGTTTGGACAATAAACGGGGGCTATCTGGCCTTTTCCATGATGACGGTGTAAGCTGTGTCGGTCCTCACAACTCCGTTCCAGCCGGGTTAGGGAATCAGAGAATTTATGTTGGATCCTCACGGGCCCCGACATAATTGGCGCCCAACAACATAATGGGGCTGACCACTGAACCCCAAGATTAAAGACAACTGGAGCTGACCCCTGAACCCTGAGACGAATGCCGGAGGAAGAAGTAAGAAAAAGGAATACGGTGCTGAACGTCGAACTCCATGACCCCAGAGAAGAGACAACATGAGAGAGATGGTAAATGCTGTCTGCTGAACCCCAAGAGAAACCGGAGAATGGATGGAGGAGAACGTGAGGCTAATCGGCGCTCCCCAAAAAGCAAGGAAGACGTGACCAGACGTGAGAAACCCACGAGAGAAGAAATCAGTGTATGTGTGAGTAGTGAGCGCTCCAAACTAGAGATGTAAAATAGAGAAAGAAATGTAGAAAAGCGGGACAAAATTTAAATTGGGAGTAAAAATTTGTAAATAAGTTAGATGTGGGATAAGTAAAAATTATCCAGTTATATATTTTGGTAACTTAAAGTGGAGCAGAACAATGGCAGAGTTATTGAGAATCTGCAAGCATGATAGACCCAGAATTGTAACTTTTATTGCTTGCTAAATGGGTAGAAAAGGTGAAGGAAAAATGACTTTTGGCCTAAGAATCACCAAGTTGCTGCAGAGATTGAGGTGCCACGTGCTCAGTGTAGCCAGTTAATCTAACCCACCTGTAAGTAAAAGGCAAGGAGAAGCAAAAGTTAGTTTAGAGAGCAAATTTAACCTCACACAGTCTATAGAACAGAGGAGAGGATTCAGAAATTCTCCTAATTTTATGATTTACAAGTTAAAATAAAAAAATAGTTAAAAATCTGCCCGCCAGAGCTCAGGAAGGCAGTCTAACAGACAAAGAGAGCCCGTGTTCTACCCCCTGCTGTGCAGCGCAGCTTCAACTGAAAGAAAAAAGCCAGATTTAAATTAAAGTAGCCTCTGAGATAAGCAGGTTAAAATGCTTTTTCATTTCACAATTTTGCCTTTTTGTCAAAAGTCTGCTGTTTGTAGGCAAGTGAATTCGTATCCAAGGTGGATTGATTTCAGTACTGTGCCTCTAGTAAAGTTTAAAGTCAGAGATTGTGATGCATTCAGAAGTTCCTTGATTGTACAGGATTTTAAGATTGTTCAGGCTAGCCTGAGTTTTTGTCTTTTCTCACAAGGTTAAGGATTGTTTTTTCAAAGTCTGTGAAGAATTTTGTTACAAGTTTAATGGGCATTTGCATTAGATCTGTAGATTGCTTTCAATAACATTGTCAATTTTGCTATGATTGGTGCTATCTTTACAAGAGAATAGGAAATCTTTCAATTTTCTGATGGCTTAAATTTCTTCCTTCAGAGATTTAAAGTTCTTGTTATACAAGTTTTTCTATTTGTGTGATTTAGAGTTACTCAAAAATATTTATGATATTTATGACTATCTCGTTTATGATATATGTAGAGGAGATACATTTGAGTTGTTTTCAGATTCTATGTATGATAAAGTAATTCTGCTATAAACATGGTTAAGCATGTGTCCTTGTATAGTTGAGCATCTTTTGTATATATGCCCAGAAGAGATAGCTGAGTTTTAAAATGGTTTGTTGCCTAATTTTCTGAGAATTCAACAGCAGTGGAGGAGTTTCTCTTAAACATAAGTTGTGAGTTTTTGATCTTGGTCATATTACAGAGCTAAGATGGAGTCTCAGAGTTGTTTTGATTTGCATTTCTCCAATGGTTAAGGATATTATATTTGAGCAATTTTTGGATGTTTTCAGTCATTTTAAGTTCATCTATTGAGAGTTTTCAGCTTAGGTCTGTTGCATATTTTTAATGGATTAATTGTTCTTTTGGTGACTATTTTCCAGAGTTCTTTGTATATTTTTGAAATGGATTAGTGATTGGTGAGGATATTTTTCTGTTATATGTTTCTGTTATATCTTGTTGATTATGTCCGTTGCTATACAGAAGCTTCTCAGTTCAAGAGATCTTATTGTTTCTCAATGTGTATGCCACTGAGATTATGTTAGAATTGTGCCAATGTATTTAAATGTTAATTCTAAAAATTTTTCTTTTATGAGGTTAAATATTGTTGGTTTTATGTTGAGATCTTAAAAAGAAAAGAGAGAAGATGAATTTGGTTCATCTGATGCATTTTGGGTACAGACCATAGGTCCTCAGAGACCAGAACTCACTTTGTTTATAAATGGAAAAAGATTTTCTGGCCTCCTGGATACTGGCACAATACTTCCATCATAACTGCCAGTCAGTGGCCTTCTAAGTGGCCAAAACCAGAGACTATTACACAGTTACAAGGAATTGGTCAGACTAGAAATCCTGAACAAAGTAGCAATGAACTGCATCGGGAAGATGAGGAAAGACATGAAGGAACCTTTAAGCCATATATTATTCCCCATTTACCTGTGAACTTATGGGGCAGAGATATCATGTCCAGAATGGGAGTATATAGTCTCCCAGCACGGCTGTTACTAATCAGATGTTTCAACAAGGATTATTACCTAATCAAGGTCTAGGAAAAGATAATAAGAGAAAGATTGATCCTGTCATATCAGACAGTAGACCTTCTAGAGCAGGATTAGGGTATTTTTAGGAGAGGTCACTGAAATACCTGCACTCCATGCAGACCCGATAATATGGAAAAGTGATGACCCTGTATGGGTGAGTCAATGGCCTCTAACACAAGAAAAATTGCAAGCTGACCAACGGTTAGTGCAGGAACAGCTGGATAATGGACATATTTCACCATCTAATTCTCCATGGAACTCTCCAATTTTTGTTATTAAAAAGAAATCGGGAAAGTGGAGATTAATTCAGGATTTAAAAGAGTTAATGCAACATTTCAGGATTCTCTTGTTTCACTCTAAGGAGATGTAAGGATGACCACAAACAATGCTATGGTGAATGTAGGAGCCACTGCCCCCAGAACAGGAAGAGCAGGTTGGCTGAGCTTTCAGATCTGCTTGGACAAGGATGAACCATGAGCCAGACAGGTTCTGTTGTTCTTTGTGGTGACCTGGGTATTGGCCATTGGCCTCTGATCTTTGTTGAGTGTGGGGAAGGCTCTGCCATTCTGTCATGGGAGTCTGTGAGCTTGTAATATTGTTTCCTCATGCTATCTAATTGAGTATTTCTTTAAACACCTAATCCTGCGTCTGCTGCCCAGTGCTGGATAGCCTTTAGGACTCGGCTTTGAGTGGTCTATGAGAAGGAAAAATAAACCAGCTAGAGTGACCTCCAGTCTCTCTGACTTTTCGTGTTTGATTGTAGATAAAGAGGGATCTGTGCAGGAATTGAGTGCATAGACAAAGCTTCAAGCTGGTAGATGCACAGTACAGAAAGGGAGAGACAGGACAGTGGTTGAGAACTTTCATACTTCAACAGTTGCTGAGATTAGTAGTGTGGAACTAGGTAATTAATTTTGAGGCCCAGCATGGTGGTGGTAGCCAGTGAGGGACTCTGGGAAGGCTTAGCAAGCAGGAATAATAGTGTGGGCTAACTTATAGGTTGTTCTTTTCATGAATCTTTACTGCTTCCCTTGTAGTGACTTGTAAGGAAGACCACAAACTATGCCATGGTGAGTGCAGAGTGTTTAGACAAGGTCTGTTGAGCTGCCATTTCTTCTGGGGTTGTTGAACCATGAGCTAGGCTATGGTTCTGTTGGTCTGTGTAGAGACCTGGTCAGCGTTCCTTGTACTCTGAGCCTCCCAGTGTATGGATTTCCTGGGAAGAGGGAGATTCTTCAGCTCTTGTAGGATATTATGCTTGTAATATCATTGTCTAGTGTACCCATACGGGCGTTATTTTGGTGTGCAGTGGGATGTCAGATTCGAAACCCAATGTTGTGGTTTCTAGAATTTCTGAATATTGTATTTTACTTTCAAGTTTGTCTTATAAATGTTTCAAATAGTCTAAAAGGTTGTAGAACTATGGTGATGTTGATTATCTTTTGCAATACATGATGAGAATGGTTCTAACTTTCTGCTCTCTCTAGCCACAATGATATGATTCAGTGATAGTTCTAGGGGACAAAAGGAGCTACCAAAGTTTCTCAGGTGTGTGGATGTGGTGGACTCCAGTGATAAAGGGTATGGAGATTTCATGTACATTGCCCTTTTTATGTGGGTAGGTGATGGGATCTGGTACTGGATCATGGGGCCAGCATTTTAATATGCAGCATCTTTAAGAGAGACTAGATTTCCTTTCTCCAAAGCTCAGAAACATTGCAGAGATAGAATCTAAGAGCCAGAGAATGGGAAGGAATGCTGGGAAATTATCTTTTCTGGACATCACCAGGCTGCCGCACTTAGGAAATCACAGCAGTGGGGGTTACTTGAACAAAACTTGGAGAAGACTGGGCCTATTAACATTCCTTGATGAAAGGTGGAGAGAGGCTCATGAAACCCCACGCCACCCTGAGGAGTTATAGGCAGCTAATGGCTGATAGAGGAGGGAAGTCATATTCCATAGCTCTGTAGTGCTGGTAAGCTGACCTAGTTCAAGTAATAGATCCCTACCTATGTTCATGTAAGTGACTCTAATTAAATGTGATAAAGTATGCACACATGAAAAGACATGAGGACTAGAGAGATAGCCCGGCAGTTAAGAGCACTGGTAGCTCTTCCAGAGAATCTGGGATCTATTCCCAGTACCCAAATGGTGGCTAACAACTGTCTAACTGCAGTCCCAGGGGATCTGACACCTTCTTCTGGCCTCTGCAAGAATGTGGCAAGCATGTGACACACAGACGTAAAAATAAACAAAATACTTATATACATTAAATAAGTAAATAAATAAAAAGATGAGAAAAAGTATTTGGTAAGAGGGGCATAAGAGAGGACAATGGAAGGGAATGAATTCAAAGTACATTATATGTGTTTATAAGAAACTGAAAGACAAAAGTAGAGACCAGATTTGGTAATATTAGAGTGATCTGGTCACCTTCCCTGCAGCCCCAGGCACATTTCTGTCTATCATTCCTGCTTCAGCAAGAGCAACCCCTGCTTTATGAGCTCCAGATACAGTTATAACCCTGATCCTTGTTTTCTCTGCCTTTCTGACTTCAGGCATATAGCAACCCCCCAAAATTTGAGCTTGTACAAAGCCATACATTGCCTTAGATTACCCACCCTCTCTAGAAACCTATAGGTTAACCTATAGTAAAGAACTCTCTTTAGTTGGGATTCAGAACAAACCCCCATTGCAGTGACTGATGTAACTAAGCTGTCCTTTCTACCTGAAATAAATATCAGCTCCTATTTATACCAACCTGGAGCAGAATGGGTGATCAGAAAATTAAAACCAAACAGAAGCATTTCTTGTTTTCTGTGGTACCAGGCAGACCAGAAACAGGAAAGAGTGATGAGTAGGATAGGGCTGTAAGGTCCACGCTTTCTTCATCATAGCTTAGACTTTCAGTCGAGAGTCCTAGGTGGTGATAAGGCCTGAGTGAACAGTCTCTCTTTCAGCCTTTCACCTGGAGACAGGCTTCCTGGGATGCAGTTCCTCTCATTGTCCTATGAACTCCTATAGTGTTTGTTCCCTGAATGTAGCGTTTTTTGCCTAGTCACTGGCGGATCCGATAGTGTTTGTTCCCTGAATGCCTAGTCACTGGTGGAGGAAGAGCCATTGTTAAAAGTGTGGTGGAGAGGGCCTTTTCTCTTAGATGACGTGATTGGACCAAACTCACTTTGTTGTGCTGTCTTTGGGATACATTTAAAGTGATTGTTTACAAAAACTTACCTGATTTTTTGAGTCTAACTATTTCTTTTAGGCTTCTCCGACTCCTACTTTATGAGTCTCTTGCTGTGCGGCAGTACAGTAGACGCGTGCTGCCACCATGTGGCTAAATAGTGCAATGACACATTTTACAGTTCTGGAAGGCTGGCTGTCAGGTCTTGAAGCTCAGCAATATACTCTTGAGCTCAGTGAAGCTTAGGGCAGTAATTGTCAGAGTTTTATCTGAATTGTACCTATGGAATTCCTGAATAATCTTACGATTTTCATGTATAAGTTCTCTGCTGGTGCTGGTGCTGTCCTGATAGGTCCATAGTATTGATTCAACTGCCACAGACTCTGCCTTCCTCCCTGTAAAAGTTGATTATACTGTTGAAGAGATGGCCTGTCTCCCTGCAGGGAAATTATTCAAACTGTCTATCTCCTCTTTGTCATTAGGAAGGCTCGAAAGAGCCTGGGGAAATAATAAGAAGACAAAAGGCTCTCTGCCACAGTTATCCTGTTCACTGGGTACAATGGGGGCATGGGCAGAGTTAGATTTGTTTAAGTTCTAACTTTGCAAAAACCCTTTCTGCTTTCTTTGCACCTCTAGCTAGCTATTCAGTTTTTTGGAGGCAGTCTGTGATCAAAGTCTTGTCATGCTTGTTTTCCAGATCTTTCTCCCAAGCTAATGGTTTAAGCAATGAATCCTTTGAACAACTTAAAGTAAAACATGATCTGTGTTACAAAGGTGATGTGTAAATCCAACTACATGTAATCAATAAAAACCAGGAGACAGATATGGGGGTAAAAACCTGGAAGACCAGAGCTTCCTATGCATCTCCTTTCTGCATTTAAAAGGGTGAGATTCTGTCTCTACCCAACCACCACCACTACTACCACCACCGGGCTCCTATGGTCAACTAGTGATTAGCTCCACCCTGGATCTCCAGGCCAGTTTTATTTGTCAGAACACAAACAAAATGCCACACAACACAAATGGAAGGATTTTCAAGAGCCTTTTGGAGAGGTGTTCCTCACTTGATCAGACAACAGAGCTGATTGATTAGATCAATCAAATCATGCCTGATTTGTAGACCTACTATGTCAGGAGGCTGCATTCTAAAAGTCATCTGAGGAGCTACTGTGTGTTTCTCTCTCTGTGTGTGTGTGTGTGTGGAAGTGTGTGGCACACCCAGGAATTGAGCTGAGACTGATGTCTCAGAGGAGTTTCCAGATTCGAGGTAGGATGCTTAGGTGTAGCTCACAGACATGAGAGACACAAAGAGTAGGAAACACTACATTCTGAAAAGAGGAGCCATCTGATGATGTCTTATTCTCCTAACTCTGATGGATCTTAATTACCACAAGACAGCACCTCCCTGGCTCTTAACTTGTGGATGTTTATTGTCTGCTGGAAGTCTACGTGAACCCAAGAAGCAGAAACCTTTCTCCTTGCCTTCTTTCCTGTTTAGGGTCAGAATGAATGAAGTTAGGAAATTTTTAAAAACTTGTTATGTCTGGTGCTTACTATGGAATCATGTGGCCAGACTTCAATTTGGCTCAGGACTGATGGAGTTCAAGATCATTTGGCACTGGTGGTGGAGAAGCGGCACTCACCACACTCTGAGTTTGTTCAGTGACAGAAAGTAAAGGATCCTAGGAGGATAAGCACAGAACAGTAGATCCTAGCCTAGCACAGGACATTTGATTCAGACTTCTGTCAGAAAACTGACAATCAGAAAGGTGACGAGGTGTTTGCTTGAGGTCACTGAAAAATTTGTAGCAGTGAAGCTCATAATCTAGGGTTTCAGTCCTTTATCATGTTCTTTCAGAGACAGGGTTTCATACAACCTAAGGTGGCCTGGTATTAAAGCAGAATACTGCTTTAGTATTTGAGATGCTGAGATATCAAGTGTGAGTCTTTATACCCAGTTCTGAGTCTTCAGGCATAACTTCAAAAACTTATTTATTATGTGTGCATGTGTGTGCATTTTTGTGGGCATACAAGCACTCATGCACCATAGCATACATGTTGAAGACAGAAGACAGCTTGTGGGAGTTGGTTCTACCTTGTGGTTTCTGGGGATTAAAATTAGGTCCTCACCTCTCTGCCTTCCTGACTTCAGGCATATAGCAACCCCCCAAAATTTGAGCTTGTACAAAGCCATACATTGCTTTAGATCACCCACCCTCTCTAGAAACCTATAGGTTAACCTATAGTAAAGAACTCTCTTTAGTTGGGATTCAGAACAAACCCCTATAGCAGTGACTGATGTAACTAAGCTGTCCTTTCTACCTGAAATAAATATCAGCTCCTATTTATACCAACCTGGAACAGAATGCTTTGCTCATTTAAAACATCTGCGTGATCAGAAAATTAAAACCAAACAGAAGCATTTCTTGTTTTCTGTGGGACCAGGCAGACCAGAAACAGGAAAGAGTGATGAGTAGGATAGGGCTGTAAGGTCCACGCTTTCTTCATCATAGCTTAGACTTTCAGTCGAGAGAGTCTTAGGTGGTGATAAGGCCTGAGTGAACAGTCTCTCTTTTAGCCTTATCACCTGGCTACAGGCTTCCTGGGATGCAGTTCCTCTCATTGTCCTGTGGACTTCTATAGTGTTTGTTCCCTGAATGTAGCGTTTTTGCCTAGTCACTGGCACATCTGATAGTGTTTATTCCCTGAATGCCTAGTCACTAGTGGAGGAAGAGCCATTGTTAAACATGTGGTGGAGAGGGCCTTTTCTCTTAGATGACGTGATTGGACCAAACTCACTTTGTTGTGCTCTTTGGGATACATTTAAAGTGACTGTTTTCAAAAGCTTTTACCTGATTTTTTGAGTCCAACTATTTCTTTTAGTCTTCTCAGACTCCTACTTCTTTATGAGTCTCTTGCCGGGCAACAGTACAGTAGACGCGTGCTGCCACCATGTGGCTAAATAGTGCAACGACACATTTTACAGTTCTGGAAGGCTGGCTGTCAGGTCTTGAAGGTCAGCAATATACTCTTGAGCTCAGTGAAGCTTAGGGCAGTAATTGTCAGAGTTTTATATGAATTGTACCCATGGAATTCCTGAATAATCTTACAATTTTCATGTATAAGTTCTCTGGTGCTAAACTACGAGAGCCAGTGTGGTTCATCTTCCCCTGGCTATGTGGTAGTTAGTGATCAGATGCAGATTTCTTTATATTCTTCCCTGGTCCTGCATCATCCAGTGTGCTTCTGTTCGTCTTTAATGCTCCAGCATGATCTGAGTGGTCCTGCATGTTCTTTGTATCTCTTGGGTCGACTGGCACTCTCCTGACTGCATCTGTGCAGAGCACTGGTAGCAGGACTGTGCTTTGAAATATCCTTTATGAAATCAGCCCCGTGTAACACAGATTTGCCAAGGTCGGAGAGCCCTGGTCCCTCTAGTATCTTCCAGAAGTTTTGCACTTTGAACATTTAACATTTAGGTTTACTATCCATCTGTAGTTAATTCTGTGGAGCTTGTAAACAGTAGTTCCTTTATAGAGTAACACTCCACTGCTACTGTGGTAAGACTAGGATTGATGGTATAAGTTCTTAGAAAATATTAAGTCACAAAGTAGAATTTAGGTAAGGGAGAGTTGCATCCTAAATCCTCCAAAGGTTAATGGTATGCTAACTGCACATGTTAGAGATTAGTATAAGATATAAATGTTTGTTCCCTAGCATTAACCAGCTGCATTCCCAAAACAAAGGCAACAGCCATGTTTTACAAACAGCAGAAACACCCATTCCTCCAATAAAAAACCATCCTTTTAATGCTGCCCAAGAGACCATGCCAGGGTCACAACCCCATTAAGTCCTGTTGTGCCATAAAGGTATATCTAGAACATTGGCATTTCTAGTCTTTATGAAAAGAAATTTTGAGTCAAGGTCTCCAATGTTGATTGAAGTATATTTGAACCCTGTCTGTAGCCCCACAAGACATTGCCCTTCTTGTCTTCTTTCCTAAACACTCTAAACCTTGGATTGCACGTCTGCAGCACCACAGCATTCTGAGACTGCCAGTTTGAGTACATAGTGGACTGTCCATTGCAGAACAGAGAAAGGATTTGTTTATGGAGCCTGGCTTCTCCATTCAGACCAGAAGAGGAGGAACACTGCTCTGAGAAAAGAGATTAGATAGTAGCCAGGTCACAGACTAAACTTGAAGGCAGTGAGCTGCAGGGGTCTCCATTTTAAAGAAGGACTGACTGATGGGGCATGATGAGTGACTTTCTCTATAATTTCCCTGCATGTATTAATTCCTTCCATGTGAGTGAAGACAGACAGAATTCGTGGGTGTGCAATTTAGGGAGGGTAGCTTGAACTACTGAGTATTCAGTTTCCAATGAGCATATCTATGCAGATATGTACAATCCTGATTGATAAAGTTAAGTCAGCTGAGATGTTTGAGAAACAGACAATTGAATGCAACTCCATGTGTTAGATTACAGCACTCAGTGACTAACATTTTACATGGAAGCTGAGCAACCTCTTCCATTGCTGGTCTGGGTCCTCAGAACCCAAGACTTTTCACAGAAGGGTGAAAACTATGGTTATCAGTTCCAACACCACTGTGGACTTTGTTTATAATGTTCTTGGTTTACCCAATGTTTCTCTTGTGCAACATTGTCTGATTAGCCCCTTTCTGAATTTGTATACTTCCTTTTAAAACCCAACCCATTGATTTACATTAGCAAGAGACTTGCTGTTGAATTTGACTTAGTTCTACAGTCAATCTGGGATAGGTCTGATTAGCAGCCATTGCTGGGACCTTCTGCTCACCTGATTCTGACACTCAGACCTCACTAACCAATCAGAGCCTCCACCAGTCAAATGGGAGGGTTCTTCAGGGAGCAAGGACTCCTGGTTTATCGCTTCCTGAAGAAATCAGTCTCTCTTGTGCACTGTGTCTTGGGTTCCCTTGTGGGGAGAGTTTGTCAGCTGTACCATGGTGAATGAGTGGTTGATCTTCACAGATTGGAGTAGTGATGGGCCAAGGTGAGTAAAGGGCCAATGTCCCCAGGTGGGAGGAGTGGCTGGGCTTAATGCACGTGGCTGCTCTTCCCACGTGGCTGTGCTTGGCGGGTCAGGGGCCACTGTCCACAAACTAGGTGGAGTGGCCTGCTGAGGAGTACGGCTGATCTGTTCAGTCCTCTCCTGATTGGTTGGGAGCCAGTGGACAAAGAGTTAGTGTGTTCCTGCCTTATCCTAAGTAAGTAGTCCTAAGTGATCCTTGCAACTCTCCATGGCAGTCTCTGAATAACTTCACTGCCTGGGCTGTGTCTGCACTGAGCAGAGCATTGGCAGCTGCAAATGGTGGTGGCTGTAGTGCTTATTTTGCCGCATGCGGAGAGATATCACCAAATTTTCCAAACTCGGAGACGACAGTATCTTCAGAAGTTCTGCACTTTTAACATTTATGTTTAGGATCCATTTGTATTAATTTTGTGGAGCTTGTAAACGGTTTCTCCTGTGTAGAGTAGCACTCCTGCTAAATTGAAGTAGAGTATAATTGATAGTAGCATTAATGGTATAAGGATTTACCAGTTCTTAGGAGACATTAAGTCACACAGTAGAATTTAAGTAAGGGAGGGCTGCATCCCTAATTCCCCAAAGATAAGTAGTATGCTAACCATGCCTGTTAGATATTAGTATCATGAGATGCAAATGTTTGTTCACCAAGATTAATAAGCCATTAAGGTACATTCCTGTAACAAATGAGACAACCATGATTTACAACCAGCCAAAAGACCCACTTCTCAGTCAAAGACCTCTAACATGGTGCTCAAGGGGCCATTATAGGCTCACAACCTGTATGCCATGAAGGTATAATAATTCTAGAACAGCTGCATTTTTCAGGTTTTAGAAATGCCGAGTTAACTTTTAAATTAAGGGATGTACATGACTTTTTTGTTGTGCAAAACTGTAAGTATCAAGGGATCACAGAACTTCAATAAAGACCACCAGAAAGTGGCAGAGAGAAACAATAGGCTAAATGCAAACCCTAGTTTCACTGAAAAAGCCTGTTATTGTAAATGGTAACAACAAACAAAGCAATTAGTACCTGAGCTTTACCTCAAGGTTATAAAAATTCTTTTGTTCATGCATAATGCTTGCTTCTTGCTATAAAAAGGGTAGTTTGGAAATCTCCCATCACCACTGATATAGAAATCCAATCTCAGGTGGTGATCAGATATAACTGATAAGCTTTGTGTGCCCCATGGAGGTTTGTTTTTTCCCTTCCTTTTTTTCTGGAATCAACTTTGCTTCTGGTTTAATAGATTTTAGTGGTCTGCCCCCTCCTCAATAATTGCATGCCACCTGGACCCAACAATAGTAAGCAAAATGTTGTCTAAGTGACCCTAACAGACATCCTATTCTTTATTATAATAGAATGATATCTTTTTATTTTTTTTTATTTTTATTTTTTATTTTTTGGTTTTTCGAGACAGAGTTTCTCTGTGGCTTTGGAGCCTGTCCTGGAACTAGCTCTGTAGACCAGGCTGGTCTCGAACTCACAGAGAACCACCTGCCTCTGCCTCCCGAGTGCTGGGATTAAAGGCGTGCGCCAACATTGCCCGGCTGAATGATATCCTTTTAGTAGTCACAATATTTTCTACAAAGTTAAAACCTCAGAAGGTTTCAAGTGAATCTCTCCAAAGAATGTGGTGTACTGGATGAGTTATGGTCATTGATTTCTGGTAGTTTGATTTTGATTAGAATCCTGTCATTTCTGTTTAAGAAATTATAGTCTATATTTGTAGCTATGTCTTTATGTCTCATTTTTTGAGTGTTGCAATCTATATTGTTAGTTTTATATTATTTTCTTTTCTTTTTTTTTTTTAAAGATTTATTTATTTATTGTGTATACAGTGTTCTGTCTGTCTCCTTGCTAGCCATATGAGGACACCAGTCTCATTACAGATGGTTGTGAGCCACCATGTGGTCGCTGGGAATTGAACTCAGGACCTCTGGAAGAGCAGTCAGTGCTCTTAACCTCTGAGCCATCTC
Source organism: Microtus pennsylvanicus (assembly GCF_037038515.1). Taxonomy (NCBI): domain Eukaryota; kingdom Metazoa; phylum Chordata; class Mammalia; order Rodentia; family Cricetidae; genus Microtus; species Microtus pennsylvanicus. The sequence goes on along the minus strand of NC_134583.1, from coordinate 60,034 downwards.
TCCAGCCCTATATTGTTAGTTTTATTATCATCTGATTGTTCCTCTGGAAAATGATCAGCCTTCAACAATTTTGTATCTAGAAAATTTCATGTTAAAAGTTCCTTATGTTTTTGTTGTTTTGAGAAGTTTGTGGAGAGTTGGTTTTAGTTTTTTTATTTATTGTTCTTAAAGGCCTTTCTCTTCCCATTCCCTGACATTTCTGTGTTTTCCAGTTGCTGTTTGGGCTTTGGCTGTTTAAGTGGTTGGATGTGATTAACACATTGATTTGGATCTTTAAAACCTCCTTGTATATTATTGCCTTTTTCCTAATTAGCCTCACCTGTCAACATGACATTGCCTAGGGTTATCTGAAGAAGCATCAGTTGAGGGTGTGCATAGATGAGAACATCTAATTGCTGCATCTGAGAGAAATTGTATTGATTTAAAGTGTGGGAAGGCTCTTCCACTGAGTTGACAATATCTCTAAGCAAGTGGACCTGCAGAAGAGAACTAGCTTAGCATGAGACCATGACAAATGAGAGAAAGGTAGGAAGCAATGTTTCCCCATGTTTTGTCTTCATTTATTAGCTTGAGTTTCCACTCTAAGCTCCCACAAGGATGGACTGTGATCTTTGGATATCAACCAGATTAATCTCATTATCTAAGTTGCTTTTGGATAGAGTTTAATCACAACAATGGAGAAGAAAATTGGAACAAAAAATGGTACCTCAAATGTACTTTTCTTACTGCAAAGGACTTGAAATTTTTAGGTCTGCCCTTGCTATCCTGAATGGAATTGTTTCATTGTTGTTTTGTTATTTAGCCCAGGGAGGCAACTGATTCATGGCAGCTTTCCTCCCAGCCTCTATGTGCTGGAGTTACATGTCATGTACTCCCATTAACAAAGAGCCAAATATTTGAATTTTTTTTTTATATATGGTCGTTACTTGTGCAGCTGGCACTACTTTCTCTTTTGACACAGTGGCCAGTTATTTTCATTTGCTTTTCTTTGAAAATAGTAAAGCTCATAAACCCTATAAGACCAGAAACAGACAAGTACTTTCTCACCCTATCTCAGAGCTTTTTCAACATTAGCTTTAATTCTTTACCAAGTATCTATATCTTAGGTGCCTTCTGGATACCAAAGAATTTTAAGGCTTCATTATTTCCACACACATTTCTAAATCAGAAAGAGAAATGTGAACCCTATGAGTTTTTATTGAATGATTTAGGATAGCAAGGTAAAGAGAGGATTTGGCTTGTCCCATTACCCTGTAATGAAGATTACTTATCTGGTTTATAATTTAAAACCCTTCCTAACTTTTACTCTTTATGGTCCCTGTTCTGGTACCACCTTTCAACTTCTACGGCGTTGTGGTCCCTTGGTATGGTTGTCTTGTAAATCAGTACACATTGATGCATAGTATGAACAACTGCACAATAAGATTTATTTACTATGGCTTTTTATACATACTAAAAAGTGATACCTCAACTCTGAAACCTCTCTGTACTCATGTACGTGTGTTCTCTTGCTTCTCCTTCCCAGAAACAATACCTCAATTAATCAGTAATAAAAGTGAAAATAAGTACAAAGATACAATGCAAAAAGTATACAGAAGCAAAGCACTCCTTTTTAACTGGTACAGTGTGAACAACTGAGCTCAAAAACAAATTCTTTATCCATGGTATAGATTCTGAGAGAACATTTGAGAAATAGGCAGAGTTTGCTTTCATCTATGCTTGTTCTCTCATGCAACTGTTTCCCAAGTTTGTCTCATCTGTGCCACAAGGAGCCTGCACTCTAAGCTAGTTTTGTGCCTCCATATTTTTCTCCTTTTAGACTTTTTAAGTTAATTGAGTTTTATTCATAAAGTATGTAAATATTCTGCATTTGGTTGAAAGAAACTCTTACATAATCAAAAGTAGAAAAGAATAACAATGATTACAATAAGCATACCACCAGATGTATGAGGAATACTTTGTACGAGTCCCATAGCATCTAATTTGTCCAAATTGTTCTGTCACTTTGTTATCAAAAATTTGTGCAATAGTTGAGGCATCTGAATCAGGAAATGATTAGGAAAAGTAAGTTCTATAACATCATGTAAATGATCAATGAGAGATCAAGGAGCAGCATTGCCCAAAAGATAAATATGAATAACCTTCCATTCATGTAAAAATTCAGTAAGCTTAATCAGTAATGTCAAAAGCGGTCGAATTCCAATCACAGATGTTTTTGCACAGATAAATATTTCTTTCCCAACCATCCTACAGATTTCTTAAGCACATCAATCTCTGTCTGTGGTTGAGTATCTATTTGAGCTTGCTGAGTCCAGTCCCTGAGAATCTTTATACCATTGCCCACCTGACACAGAAGCATTAGCAGCAACAGCAATAAGGTTATGAATTTCCTCTATTACAAAATCTAACATTCACTTTGTTCTTTTCAATATTTTGATAAAGAATTCTACATTAAGATCCAGAGGATTTTGAGCCCAACACTGACCTAGGTTTACAGACAGCCAAATGTGTGTATGTTGCTGTACTATCATAAGTAATGATGAGGATTAAACCTAACAGAAAAATTAATACATGAATACAATTGAAAATCATAACTACTAATTCCAGTATTGAAATTGGTTCTTCTAACTAAAAATACATATGTTAGTGGTACATAGGTAGTAACATTAGTATTCCTGAGTAAGGTAAATATATAAGTAGAGGCGGGTACTGCTGTTCCAATGACTGAGCCTTTAAATACCTGAACAGGTTTTAAGTCAGCTATGATCTTCCTAATATGGATCTATTGCATTATGGGCTGTGTGGAAGGCAATCAATGCCAGAAAATGGCCTCCTGTTAACTTTTTATTCTTGGCTTGATTCATCCTGGTAACACTAAGCAAATCACAGGTGGTGATATTTCAGAACAATTGTTACTAAGCTAACCATGTGGGCTCCAATTGACCCGTTTATATTGAAGTATTTTGTCCAATTTGTTTCACAATTTTCTAAAGGATGGCTGATGTTTGAAATTAATAATATGTATTATCTGTACATACAGGTTATGCTGTTTCTCAATTTTCAGTACCATTATCCCAGGTATGATTAATGGAATATGCTGAGAGTCTTTGATGACAAGTACGATATGTGCCTACTTTAATATTTCATAGGTTGTTCATGCGTATTTTTCTTTAAGTTTATTTGTATCATGGATTACATTAATGCATTTATGAATGTTGTACCATCCCTGCATCGTTGTGATGAAGCTGAATTGTTAATGAAGGTTTTTAAAATGTATTCCTGGATTCGGTTTTCCATCTTTCCAAATGGTGTAGAGTTTTCCTCAGCTTACACCAGCTGCCAGTACCACCTCTAGGGCAGAAGCCCCATGGCACAGTGACCCCACTCCTGTGACAGAGGAAATTTGGTCACTATAAATACCTGACTTGGGATGAAAACCCACAAACAGGCTGAACAGACTTTAAGGCAAGGAGGGGGCAGGGCTCACACACATGCTAGGCAGCTGGGGAATCCATGACATGGTCCTACATGGTCCTGCTCAGAGAGCTTACTAGGCAGGGCTGCAGTTATAGACTGAAGTTTAAGACGCAGTGATGAAGGTTCTGTGTATAACAGATGGCTTATTCTTGTTTTCTTACCTATTCTCGTAGCCTGTGTCATTATATTTGAAATTAGCGCATGTATATTAAGAGATATTAATGACTAGTTTTTGATAATTACTGTTATTTTTCTCTACTGAAATGATCATATGGTTTGTTCTTTTTTTCAGTGTATTTATATGATAGATTTGATTGATGAATTTCCATGTGTTGAACCAGCGCAGTATCTCTGTGATAAAGCCTCCTATTTTTTTGAATCAGGTTTTTCAGTATCTTATTGGGAATTTTTTTGTCGATGTTCATGAGCGAGATTGGTCTTTAATTCTCTATCTTGGTTGCTTTTTATTTTTTCGTTCAGTGTCATGGTACCACTGTTGCTTAATATAAAGCTTTGAAATGACTCTTCTGTTTCTATTATGTGACACACTTTAAGGAGTTTGGGTATCAGCTCTTTGAATTTCTGGTAAAATTATGTAGTAAAACTAATTATTGCTGTGTTTTTCTTGGTATGTAGGTTTTTTTTGGCTGCTTATATTTCCTCACCACTTCACGATCTATTTACATTGTTCGCTTTGTCTTATTGAAACTTGGTATATGTTATTTATCTAAAAACAAGTCCACTTATTTTACATTCTCCAACTTTGGTTTATAGGTCTTTGTGTTAAGATAATTATTTCTGAATGTCTTCAGTGTCTGTTATGTCCATCATTTCATTACTTATCCTGTTAATTTGCATGTTCTCTTTCTGTAACTTTTTATTACATTGGACAGCCATTTGTGAATCTTGTTTTTGCTCAAATAACCAGTTCTTTGTTTCATTGACTTCTTTGGATTGTTTTCTGTGTTTATATTTTGTTTGTTTGAGTCCTCCATTTGATAATTTCCAGCCTTCTACTCCTGGGTAAGAATGTTTTTTTTTTCTATAGCTCTCAGCTGTGCTTTTAGTTGTCTAATGTGAGCTTTCTCTGTTTTTTTTTTTAATGTGGAAACTTAGTAAGATGAATTTTCCTTTTTGCGCTACTTTCAGCTTGGTTATGTTGTGTCTTTGTTTTCTTGAATTCAGGCAAGACTTTAATTTCTTTATTTCTTCTCTGACCCAGGCGGGGTTTAATAGTTGACTGTTCAGTTTCCATGAGTTTGTCTGCTTTCTGGTGTTATAATTGTTGTTATACTCTTAACTTTTATCCATGTTGATCTGATAAGGCTCATGTGGTTGCAAATTTTTTTTAAATATTTATTTACTTATTAATTATGTATACAGTATTCTGTCTGTATGTGTGTCTCCAGGCCAGAAGAGGGTGCCAGACATCATTACAGATGGTTGTCAGCTACCATGTGATTACTGGGAATTGAGCTCATGACCTTTGGAAGAGCAGGCAATATTTTTAACCACTAAGCCATCAAAAAAGCCCCCTCCCTTTTTTCTTAATTTTTTTTTGATTTTTGAGACAGGGTTTCTCTGTAGCTTTTGTTCCCTGTCCTGGAAGTAGCTGTTCTATACCAGGCCTGACTCGACCTCACACAGATCCTCCTGCCTCCGCAAAAATTTTTTGTGGCATATTAGCTTTACTTTGTTATCAAGTGTGTGGTCAATTTTCTAGAAGTTTCTGGAGATGCTGAGGGTATATTTTTTAATATTTGGGTTGATCTACAGATGTCAAGTCCATTTATTTAATTATGTCGATTATTTCTCTTATTTCTCTGTTATGTTTCTGTCTGGTTGACCTGTCCATTGTTGAGATAGTGCTGCAGTCTCCAACTATTAGTGTGGTTTGAGGCATAAATTTATTTCTAGTAATGTGGGTGTGTTTATATTACTGAAATTTATATTTGGTATTCATACTTCATCCCTCAAAATATACCTTCTATGAGTTTAAAGTTTCCATCTTATTCTCTTTTGATTGGTTTAAGTTAGAAGTCATTTTTGTTTCTACAAATTAGTATTAGACCTTTTTCCTTTGCTACTCTTAATATACTTTCTTAATACTGTATCATTTGTGTTTTATGATGTGGTGAGGGTTTCTTTTTTCAGTCTATTTTGTTTTCCTTATGCTTCTCTGCCTTAATAGGAATATTATTTTTTTATGTTGTGAAAGAATTATTGTATAATTTTCTTTAATCTAATTCCTCCAGTTCAGTTTTCAACTCTATCCATTACCAGTTTGATTTGCTTTTTCTTGGTTTCCTTTCCTAGGGTATCTTTGGATTTTTCATTTCTTCAAAGTTGTTGTTATTCTTCTCTTCCATTTGCTTACAGTTGTTTTTCACATTCTGTTTGATGGACCCTATCTCTTTTCTAAATTTAATTTTAAGGTTTATTTCTTCTTCCTCGGGATTAGGGTGTATATTCACTGGATTCTCATACTATCATGTTGTCTTTCACATTTTTGGAGGTATTCTGACATAACAGCATGCACAGTTGTACCAATCCTGTTAGGAGAGTCTTGGCTGCTTGGTACGCTCTTTGCTGTGGCTAGCTGTGTGCTTGTGGTTTTTTCTTGGTCTGCCTTCTCTTAGTTCTCTTAGCCCTGGAGTCTCTTTTATCCACTCCACCCTGGAGTAGGCTGTGATGGTGAACCTCAACACCCTGCAGTTAGATAGGAGTCCTTGGTGGAAAGCTTGGATGGGATAAGGCCACTTGCTGGCCATGGACATCGCAGACAAAAGGGCATGCTTGCTTGGGTACATGCTCAGTGATATTAAGAAAATACTGCAACAGTTGCCCTCACTACTTTGTCCCCTATGCCCCAGTCCCCTTCCATTTTGTATTCTGGAGTTCTTATTTTCTTTCTTTGCAGCAGACTTGTTGGCAATCATAAATCATAAGAATGAGAATATAAAAATGTTGGTTCTAGAAATGGAAAAGTAAAAGTAAAGAAATGTGGTTTTAACATTAGGAGAATGAAAGCAGAATGTTAGCAGCTTTCTCTTCAGCTTAAGGTGATATGAGAGTCCCTTCTGTCTGTGCTGTGAATACTGTTGCTTAATACCAAATCTGTTCCAGATATTGTTTGAGCCAGTCAGGAAATTGAAAGTCAATGTTGATAGAAAGAAGGCAGAGTCAGAAAGAAGCAATATAGCTAGTATAGAGACAGATGATGGAATTTTACAAGGGAAGACAATATACAGATTAAAGGAGATGGGTTTAATTTATGATATGAGTTACCCATAAATACGCTTAAGCTATTGTCCAATGAGTATTTCAAGTAATATGGTTTGTCTTATTATTTAGTTCTGAGCATCCGGAACAAACAAGCAGCCTCCCTACCATATCCATTCAGTCCTCAGAGGAGGTAAGACATTTTCATCTTTTGATGCCTAATTTCTTTAGCTCTTTATATATTTTGGAGATTCCTTTGGACATTAGGTTTTTGCATGTTGATAGATATTTATCTAGTTTCATTCCTCTACATGTTGACATACAGTTATGCCAGCACCATTTGTTGAAGATGCTATCTTTATTTCATTGTATAATTTTAGCTTCTTGGTCAAAAATCAGCTGAACTTCTGTGTGGATTACTATCTGTGTATTTGATTTGATTCCAGTGGTCAAGTCTGCTTTTATGCCAATACCAAGCTGTTTCCAATACTGTATCTCTGTAATGGAGGCTGATGGATTGTCATGCCTCTGGAACTTACTTTCCTGTACAGGATTATGTTGTCCATCATTGGTTTTTCAATATTGATTATTGATTATTAAGAATTTGATGTTTTGGTATGGATTCCATTTAATCTACAGATTGCTTTTGGACTGATTGCCATATTTAGTTTATTTTCTCTATCTAAGAACATGGGGAGATCTTTCCATTTCCTCGTGTATTTTTCAATTACTCTCACCAAAAGCTAAAAGTTAATTTTATAGCATTGAGGCCTTAGTGATCTTCTGGGAGGGCTTTTGATCATCATTTTGGGACCACCGTTATGACTGTTAGGTACGGTAAGTCCGACGTAGATAAGCGGCAGTACCTTACTGTGCGCTTCAGTCTCTTGAAGATAAAAGAGCCGTGCACAGATACTTTCATTTTCGGATAATTTCGTTTTTGCCGCACTTCTAAGACGGACGTAGATGAGCTGCGGGTGCCTGCTTGTCATCAAGGGCTCCTAGCAGTCCGTTATCACAGCACTAGAGTCGGTGTTAAAACAAAGACATAAAAATTGCCAATCAGACGCTGAAAAACTTCGAAAAAGAGATTCATCGAGTGGCTCACTGGTATGCTTGCTCCGGTAAGGGGCAGGACCTTACTGTGCCCTTCAGTCTCTTGTAGATAAAAGAGCCGAGCACAGATACTTTAGTTTTCAGGGCACTTGTAAGACGGACGTAGATAAGCCGCAGGTGCCTGCTTGTCATCATGGGCTATTCGCAGTTCGTGGTCACAGCACTAGAGTCGGTGTTAAAACAAAGACATAAAAATTGCCCATCAGACGCCGAAAAACTTCGAAAAAGAGATTCATCGAGTGGCTCACTGGTATGCTTGCTCCGGTAAGGGGCAGGCCCTTACTGTGCGCTTCAGTCTCTTGTAGATAAAAGAGCTGCACACAGATACTTTAGTTTTCACAGCACTTGTAAGACGGACATAGATAAGCCGCAGGTGCCTGCTTGTCATCATGGGCTACTCGCAGTTCGTTGTCACAGCACTAGAGTCGGTGTTAAAACAAAGACATAAAAATTGCCCATCAGACGCCGAAAAACTTCGAAAAAGAGATTCATCGAGTGGCTCACTGGTATGCTTGCTCTGGTAAGGGGCAGGACCTTCCTGTGCGCTTCAGTCTCTTGTAGATAAAAGAGCCATGCACAGATACTTTCTTTTTCACAGCACTTGTAAGATGGACGTAGATAAGCCGCGGGTGCCTGCTTGTCATCAAGGGCTCCTAGCAGTCCGTTATCACAGTACTAGAGTCGGTGTTAAAACAAATACATAAAAATTGCCCATCAGACGCCGAAAAACTTCGAAAAAAAGATTCATCGAGTGGCTCACTGGTATGCTTGCTCCGGTAAGGGGCAGGACCTTACTGTGCCCTTCAGTCTCTTGTAGATAAAAGAGCCATGCACAGATACTTTAGTTTTCAGGGCACTTGTAAGACGGACGTAGATAAGCCGCAGGTGCCTGCTTGTCATCATGGGCTACTCGCAGTTCGTTGTCACAGCACTAGAGTCGGTGTTAAAACAAAGACATAAAAATTGCCCATCAGGCCGGGCGGTGGTGGCGCACGCCTTTAATCCCAGCACTCGGGAGGCAGAGGCAGGCGGATCTCTGGGAGTTCGAGGCCAGCCTGGTCTACAAGAGCTAGTTCCAGGACAGGCACCAAAGCTACAGAGAAACCCTGCCTCGAAAAACCCCCCCAAAAAAAAAAAATTGCCCATCAGACGCTTAAAAACTTCGAAAAAGATTCGAGTGGCTCACTGGTATGCTTGCTCCGGTAAGGGGCAGGCCCTTACTGTGCGCTTCAGTCTCTTGTAGATAAAAGAGCTGCACACAGATACTTTTGTTTTTGCGGCACATGTAAGACAGACGTAGATAAGCTGCTGGTGCCTGCTTGTCATCATGGGTTCCTCACAGTCCGTTATCACAGCACTAGAGTCGGTGTTAAATCAAAGACATAAAAATTGCCCATCAGACTGAAAAACTTCGTAAAAGAGATTGATCTAGTGGCTCACTGGTATGTTTGCTCCGTATCGTTGACTCTTCTCGTGGAAACGTCCTATCAGAAGTCCAGTACAGTATGTCAGAAACTGAACATACTGAGAGGTTGGGCGCGCACAGGAAGAAGGCCTCCCTGGTAAGTCTAAGGATCAGGGGATGAATACTTCGGACCCTAATGGTCCACAATGCACCATGATAAAGAAAAGTAAGGAGAATGGTACATTAATCTCTATTCTCTTAGACTGTGTCATTATATGTGGATTGAGTACATGTATAGTAAGACATTAATGACTAATAAGATGATAATTTCTGTTATTTTTCAGTGAGAGTGGTTGTTAGAGTTTTGCTGATGTGAGTTTTTTTTGCTTGAGAATTAGTGTGTGAAGTTTTCATTCTTGCGTTGGTGTTTTCCTTTTAGTAAGGCTGGGACCTTTTTAATCTACTTTATTTGTTGTTCCTTATGCTTCTTAAACCTCTTTCTTAAGGTAATATATATTCTTTTATGTTTTGAAAGTTTCCTTTTGTAATTTTCTAGATTATATTTTCTGTGCCTTCTATCCCTCACTTTCTTAGGTTTTGTTTTGTTTTCCCAGATTTAATGTATGTTTTGTTAAAAATTTGTTAGGTTTCATGTTTTTATTTCATTACCTGATCTAGCATTCTTCAAACCTGAGATTCTCTCTTCCATCTCTTTTATTCTGTTGTACTTCCCTCTGTATTTTCTGTTCATTTTTCCCTGGATTTTCATATCTGGGGTTTCTATTGTTTTCTTTATGGCTTATATTTCAGTCTTTGGTCTCAAACCGTTTTCATCAGCAGTCTGGTTTTTTCCCCCTTCATTATCTTGCTTTTTTTGTGTGATTTTTAATTTTTTTCATATTTTAGCTGTTGCTTTTTTTCTTCGTTTTTTAGTTAGATTTTCATTTCACTTTATGTCTTTATCATCTCAATAAAGTTATCTTCTTACATAAGTATAGTCCTTTTTCCTTTGTTTTGAAATGTGCCTGGTCTGTGATCACATGATTCTGATGTTACAGTGTGACCTCTTAGGATGTTGTATAAATTATTGCATTATAGTCGACCAACTTCTTCTTTTAATTTTACCTTGGCAGTGTCTTTGCATCTTGTTCAAATTGTTACAGTGGCTGTCTGAGTCTTTGGGAAGTGTTCTTGGTCTGCGCTGTGGTTTGGGGGTCTCATTTCTCCTGCTCTTTTTCTTCCTTTTTACTTTATTGATCCTTTGGTTTGCAAAACAATATTTTCCCAGCTTCATGTCATCTGCCCCAGGAGGAGCCTGCACTTTGAGCCAGTTCTGTGTCTCCACAATTTCATTGTTTTTATTTTTATTTGAATTCAAATGGTGTTTTAACCATAAAGTATGCAATTATTATGCTTAGTCAAATATAAAACTGATACATAATCAAACATAAAAAAGTATTAGCATGATTACGATAATCATACCACTGGAGGTATGAATAATGATTTGTAAGAATCCCTTAAGATCTAAACCTGCCAAGTTGTCATCAAAAATTTGTTCAATGTTTGAGGGTTATGATTTAACAAAAGTCCTATGTAAGTGATCATTGAAAAATTGAGCGGAGGCATTTCCCAGAAGATAAGCTGGAATATTATTCCATTCCCGTAAAAAATCTTTATAATCCAAATTATTAATGCAAATAGTGGTTGAATTCCAATCACAACAAACACAAAGTAATTTAATTAGTTCCTTCCTGCAATGATACAGGTTTTTTCTCAGTGAACCCACAGTTTGCTTTGGTACAGCAATTTCTGTTCAAAGTCGAGCAAATATTTAAACCTGCTGAAACCAGCTTGTGAAAATATGCCATTGCTCTACAAAGTCTTTTGTCTGCAAGGATGTATGTAAAGTGATACTAGCCACATTAGCAGTAACAACAACAGCAACAAGGTCAGGAATTACAGCTCTTACTAAACCTAACATGAACTTTGTTCTTTTCAATATCATATTGAAGAATTCAACAAAAATATCATCTATAGAATTTTGATACCAAGCATAACCTTACTTTGTAGGCAGCTAAATTTGTGTATGTTGCTCTAATATCATAAGTGATGATGATAAAACTGAATAGAGGAATTAATGTATGACTACAATTGCTAATCATTAAAACTAATTCCAGTAGGACAATTGATTCTTTCAAAAAAATACATATGATAGCGGCACTGAAGCAGTAACATTACTTCTAAATAAGGTAAATACATAACTAGAAGTGGATACTGGTGTTCCAAATAATGATCCATTTAAAACCTGAACAGGTTTAACGGTAGCTACTATTTGCCAATTATGCATCTGTTTTGCAGCTTTCACTCTGAAGAAGGCAATAAGATCATCACTGATTCTTCCATCTCCCCATGCAGACAACAGCTTCCATTTACCGTTTTATTACTGGTTTGATTCATCATTGTACCAATAATCAAATCAGAAGTGGTAATATTCCTTTCAGAACAAGTGTTAATAAAGTCACTATATGTACGACAATTGATCCATTTATTTTGAATTTTTTCCAAATTTTCCGAAAGAAATTTTCCATATAAATGGCTTATATTTTAACATATAATATTTAAAATATGGATATAGGGGATATGCAAATTCATAATTTTCAGTAATATTATCCAAGGTCTCAGTCATGGACTGTGCTCAGAGTCTTTGAGGATGATTGCTAGATTTTCCTATTTTAATAATAGGTTGTGACCACTGCTGAAATCCCATTGAAAACCAAGCACCATTTCCAAATAGTATTGGCTCCCTTTTATCCATATAAGTAAAACTATATGGAGTCCCATCAAAATCATTCAGATGAGTTAAATTATTCCAAGGAGGAGTAAGGATACTGGGATTGTTATACACTAACACATCAGTATCTACCCAAAAGACAGGCTGAAACATTGTTGGGTTAGGGATATAAGCCCATTAACTTACATCTGATCCCCGAACTGAAGAGACAGATAGCAGAGCCATCAGGGCCGGAAAATGATGTTCATCCATAACAGCTATTCTGGACTGCTGTATAATAATCTGAACCTAAGAGGGCAAGAGATTTCACCCGACCCCATGAAGGTTAGGATGAGGACCTATGTCATCAAGGTCGCTTCCATAGAGAGAATTGCCATAGAGAGAATTTGTCTTCTTTGACAGAAGGGCCATCATGAGTCCATTGGAAAACCTGTCTTTATTTTCTGCTCTTTTCTTAGTTCTGATCCATAACCGACGCACATCTTGCAGAGTAACAAGACTATATCTTCTCCCTTTCAGCATTATCAATGCCAGCTGCCATTCATTACCTTGCATTTTTGTCCCCTATTTATTAAATTCAGCATTTGTGGTGTTTATAAAACGTTTCTTTGCGGATTAAGTTATGCGCATGCAGCGTATTTAGGAAATTTTATATAAACAACGCTTGCTGTAAACTGGCTCTCCCATTATTCTAAAAAACACATTAATTCAAAACTTCCTTTTTCCTCTTTTTGATTTTTTTTAATTTGTTTTATTGACTCATGGACACATTTAACAATAGCTTGTTCTTGTGGATTATATTAAATACTTGTAACAGGAGCAATGATGTATGATTCACAGAACCTAGGAAATTCTTTAGAATTATATAAATATGTCCATTATCTGTTTTAGTAAAAGAGGTAACACAGGTGATGGAAAAGGTGTTGTATAACTTGTGTGTTCTCCAGCTAACAGAGTAGCCCATATAAATGAACAAAGAGTATCTATGGTTACTTAGGGGAATGATAAACATTCAAATTCTGTAATGAGTAATAACCATTTGCAAAATTTCATTTGATTGAGATCCTTGATGATTAGCCCACTGAGTAATGAAATGGATATGTAACAGATGACAAATTGAAGAATTTAAAATAATTTATTTAGCTTGTTGAAATGTAATTTTATGTTTGACATGTACATTATTATCATTAGTATATAAATGTTCATGTTCTCCCTGAACAAAGGAAAAGGTACTAATTTATAACGTGAGGATTTTCAAATTTAATATATCCATGCAAATTTGTGTTTTCGTGCATGAGTAAGAGACTTTATTTTGATTTAAGAGCTAAAATGAATTTAAACAAAGTTAACAGAATGCTTACTGGAATGAAGTATGGCATTAAATGTATTTTTAACAATTACTACAATATAAGCTCAATCACCTACGATATTTAATTCTTGAGGTAAATCTTGCTTGGCTTTTACAACAGCATACAATTAATTTTGTTGTATGGACGAGTAATCTGTAAGTACTACCCAGTACTTATATTCTGTCCAATAATCACTTAGTTTTTCAACCATCATTAAAAATAGTTAATGCATCAGGTGAAGGATTGAAAGCTAAAATTTTTTTTGAAGATTTATTTATTAATTATGTATGCAGCATTCTGGCTTGCTCGATGTATGCCCGCACACCAGAAGAGGGCGCCAGATCTCAGTACAGATGGTTGTGAGCCACCATGTGGTTGCTGGGAATTGAACTCAGGAGCTCTGGAAGAGCAGCCAGTGCTCTTCACCTGAGCCATCTCTCCAGCCCCTGAAAGCTACAATATTATTCATTTAAAATGTAAGTACTTCCACAATTTTCTGTGGGTAAATGATATTCAAAGTTCCAGTAATAGAAACTGCATGAATTTGTAAAGCTTCTTTAATCTAAAACATGTATTCTACTTATTCTTTTGGAAATGCAAAAATGATAGTAGAAAAGTTTAGACCTGTGAAATTTAGACATCGTGGTTGAATTCCATAGACTACCATTTGTTTATAACTCGTTGTTTTTGAAAATATATGCTTTTTGTTAATCCATTCAATGGGAAATATATTTTGAGCCGAAGAGCCTGCAGGATATTGATAAGTATCTAATAATAATATTTTAAATTGATTGTTTTTTCAAAAAATCCATTTTCTTAGGACCATGGGCCAAGTTAAGTTCTATGAGCAAATTTAAAAGGAGATCGATGGCAATATAATTCCTGATCCCATTGACAAAGAGGCCATATATTTGATTTTTTTTATGCATGGTCATTACTTGTGCAGCTGGCACTACTCTCTGTTTTGACACAGTGGCCAGTTATTTTCATTTGCTTTTCTTTGAGGATAGTAAAACTCAAATTATATAGACCAGAAACGGACAGGTACTTTCTCACCCTATCTCATAGCTTTTTCAGCATTAGCTTTAATTCTTTACCAAGTAGGTGCCTTCTGGATACCAAAGAATTATAAGGCTTTATTATTTCCACACACATTTCTAAATCAGAAAAATAAACGTGAACCCCATGAGTTTTTATTGAATGATTTAGCGTTGCTAGGTACAGAGAAGATTTGGCTTGTCCCGTAACCCTGTAATGAGGATTACTTATCTGGTTAATATTTTACACTTCCTAACTTTTACTCTTTATAGTCCCTGTTCCGGTGACACTTATCAACATCTACTGCATTGTAGACCCTTGATATGGTTGTCTTGTAAATCAGTACACTGGGATGCAGAGTATAAACAACTGCACAATAAGATTTCTTTATTATGGCTTTTTATACATACTCAATAGCACAACCTCAACTCTGAAACCCCTCTTTACTCACGTACATGGTCATGGTAAACTCTTGCCTCTCCTTGCCAGAACAATACCTCAATTAATATCAGTAATAAAAATGAAAATAAGTACATAGAAACAAGGCAACACGTATACAGAAGCAAAGCACTCCTTTGTGACTGGTAGAATGTGAACACCTGAGCTCAAAAGTCAACTCTATCCATGGTATAGATTCTGAGAGAACATTTGAGAAATAGGCAGAGTTTGCTTTCATCTATGCTTGTTTTCTCATGCAACCGTTTCCCGACTTTGTCTCATCTATACCACGAGTAGCCTGCACTCTAAGGTAGTTTGGTGCATTCATTATTTTCCTTTTTTTTTTGATTTTTATTTGTGGTAAAAGGAGTATTAACCATAAAGTATGAAAATTTTCCGCATTTGAAACAAACTGATATATCATCAAAAATAGAAAGGCATAAGAATGATTGCAATAAGCATACCAACAGAGGTATGATTAATACCTTGTGTGAATCCCTTAGGATCTAATTTTCCATATTATCCTGTCAATTCATCATCATAAATGTGTGCAATGGTAGAAGAATCTGAATCAGGATACGATTAGGAAAAGCAAGTCCTATATCATCACGTAAGTGCTCATTGAGAGATTGAGAAGCAGCATTGCCCAAAAGATAAGGTTGAATAACCTTCTATTCATGTTAAAAATCATTATGAGCTTTATCAGTAATGCCAATAGTTATTGAATTCCAATTACAAGGCAAAGTAATAAGTTCTTGCACAGATAAATATTTCTTTCCCAACCATCCCACAGTTTGCTTAAGTCCATCAATCTCTGTCTGAGGTAGTGCATGTATTTGAGCTTGTTGAGTCCAGTTCTTGATAAACTTTATACTGTTGCCCTACAAAATGCTTTGTTTGCAGGGATGTATGTAAAGCAATACCAGTCACAGAATCATTAGCAGCAACAGCGATAAGGTTAGGAATTACAGCTATTAATAAATCTAACATGCAATTTGTTCTTTTCAATATCTTTTTCTTTTTCTTCTTTTTTTTTTTGTTTTTCGAGACAGGGTTTCTCTGTGGCCTTGGAGCCTGTCCTGGAACTAGCTCTGTAGACCAGGCTGGTCTCGAACTCACAGAGATCCGCCTGCCTCTGCCTCCCAAGTGCTGGGATTAAAGGCGTGCGCCACCACCGCCAGGCTCTTTTCAATATCTTATTTAGGAATTCTACAACATGATGATCTAGAGAACTTAGAGCCCAAGAATGACCTAGGTTTACAGGCAGCCAAATATGTGTATGTTGCTGTAGTGTCATAAGTGATGAGGATTAAACTTAACAGAGGGATTAATACATGAATATCATAGAAAATCTTTACTACTAATTCCAGTAGTGAAATTGACTCTTCCAGGTTAAAATACATATGTAAGTAAGTAGCACATAGGTAGTAACATTAGTATTACTGAATAAGGTAATTTTACAAGTAGAACCAGATACTGCTGTTCCAACAAATGTGCCCTTAAAGAGCTGAACAGGTTTTAAGGCAGCTATCTGTATTGCATTATGGGCTGTGTGGAAGGCAATCAATGCCAGAAAATGGCCTCCTGTTAACTTTTTATTATTGGCTTGATTCATCCTGGTAACACTAAGCAAATCACAAGTTGTGATATTTCAGAACAATTGTTACAAAGTTAACCATATGGGCCCCAATTGACCCATTTGTATTGAAGTATTTTTCCAAATATGCTCAACAATTTTCCAAAAGATGGCTGATGTTTGAAATTGTAATGTGTATAATCTGTAAATACAGGTTATGCTGTTTCTTAATTTTCAGTGCCAATATCCCATGCATGATTAATGGGCTATGCTGAGAGCCTCATGTATTTTTTTTTAAGTTTATTTATATCATGGATTGTGTTACTGCATTTATGACTGTTGTACCATCCCTGCATCTCTGGGATGAGGCTGAATTTATTATGTAGGTTTTTAAAATATATTCCTGGATCTGGTTTGCCATCGTTTTATTGAGTATTTTGTCATTCATGTTCATTACTGAGATTAGTTTTTAATTCTTTTCCTCCATTGATTCTTTGTGTGATTTCGCATTAATCTTACTTCATACTCATAAAACGAGTTCTGGCAATGTTCCTTCTGGTTATATTTTGTGCAACATTTGGAGGAGTACAGGAAGTTCTGATGGAATTCTTCATTAAAACCATTTGGCCCTGGAGGTTAGCTTTTGATGAGAGCTTCGATTTCCTTTAAGAGTATATGCCTAGGGGGCTGGAGAGATGGCTCAGTGGTTAAGAGCATTTCCTGCTCTTCCAAAGGTCCTGAGTTCAATTCCCAGCAACCACATGGTGGCTCACAACCATTTGTAAAGAGGTCTGGTGCCCTCTTCTGGCCTTCAGGCATACAGACATAATATTGTATACATAATAAATAAATAAATTTAAAAAATTAAAAAAAAGAGTATATGCCTATTTAAATTGCTCATCTAAGCCTTATTTTATTTTAGGTAAATGGTGACTAGCCAGAAAATTGTTCATTTCATTTATGTTTCACAATTTTGTGGAGTACAGGTTTCTGTGGTATGATCTATATTTTTTATAATTTTATAAATTTTATAATTTTTTATAATTTTATGTTTAAAATCTATTTCTTGTACTACCTCTGGATTAGGGTGTTCAAATTCTCCTGTTGTAAATTCCCTGGCTTCTCATACTATCATGTTGTCTTTCAAATTGTTGGAGGTATTCTTACATAAATGCATGCACATTTGTACCAATCCTGTTAGGAGAGTCTTGCCTGCTTGGTATGGTCTTTGCTGTGGCTATCTCTGTGCTTGTGGTTTTTTCTTGGTCTGTCTTCTCTTAGTTTTCTTAGCTCTGGAGACTCTTATATCTATTCCATCCTGGAGTAGACTGTGGTGATGTACATCAACACACTCCAGATGGATAGGATTCCTTGGTGGCAAGCTAGGATGGGATAGAGTATTTTTGCATTCATGTTCATAATTGAGATTAGTTTTTACTTCCCTTCCTCTTTTGAGTCTTTTTGTTTTCGCATCAATCTTACTGCATAGTCATAAAAAGAGCTCTGGCAATGTTCCTTCTGGTTATATTATGTGCAACACTTAGAGGAGTATAGGAAGGTCTAATGTAATTCATTAGGATCATTTGGCCCTGGGATATTTTGTTTGCTTTTGATGGGAATTGCTCACCTAGGCTTTATTTAATTTATCATTGTACCAATAAGCAAATCAGAAGTGGTAATATTCCTTTCAGAACAAGTGTTAATAAAGTCACCATATGTACGACAATTGATCCAGTTATTTTGAATTTTTTCCAAATTTTCCGAAAGAAATTTTTCAAATAAATAGCTTATATGTTATCATATAATATTTAAAATTTGGATATAGGGGATATCCAAATTCCTGATTTTCAGTATTTATATCCAAGGTCTCAGTAATGCACTGTGCTCAGTCTTCGAGGACGATTGCCAGATTTTCCAGTTTCAATACCAGGTTGTGACCACTGCTGAAATCCCATTGAAAACCAAGTACCATTTCCAAATAGTATTGGCTCCCTTTTATCCATATAAGTAAAATTATATGGAGTCCCATCAAAATTATTCAGATAAGTTAAATTATTCCAAGGAGGAGTAAGGATACTGGGAGTGGTATACACCAACACATCAGTATCTACCCAAAACACATGCTGAAACATTGGTGGGTTAGGGACATAAACCCATTAACTTACATCTGATCCCCGATCTGAAGAGACAGATGGCAGAGTGCTCAGGGCCGGAAAATGATGTTCAGCCATAACAGGTATTCTGTACTGCTATATAATAATCAATAACCATATATGCAAGAGATTTCACCAGACCCCATGACGTTTAGGATGGATAGGAGTTCTTGGTGGCAAGCTAGGATGGGATAGGGTATTTTTGCATTCATGTTTAATATTGAGATTAATTTTTTATTCTCTTCCTTGGTTGAGTCTTTTTGTTTCCACCACAATCTTACTGCATAGTCATAAAAAGAGTTCTGGCAATGTTCCTTCTGTTTACATTATGTGCAGCACTTAGAAGAATATGGCAGTTCTAATGGAATTCTTCATTAATACCATTTGGCCCTGGGATATTTTGTTTGCTTTTTATGGGAGCTTCTTTTTCCTTTAAGAGTATATACCTATTGAAATTGTTCACCTAGGCATTATTTAATTCATGTAAATGGTACCCACCCAGAAAATTGTCCATTTCATTTATGTTTTACAATTCTGTGCAGTACTGGTTTTTTTGGTATGATCTAAGGATTCTGTGGATTTCCGTAGTGTCTGTTGTCATGTATCCCTTTTCATTTCTGATTGTGTTACTTTGGATTTTTTATTCTCGTCTTTAATAGGTTGCATAGGGGTTTGTCTACCTTCATTATATAAAATAACCTACTTTTTGTCTCATTGATCTGGTGTATTTTTTATTTGTTTCTACTTAATTTATTTCAGCACTCAATTTGATTATTTTCCATTTTCCGCTACGTCTGGTCATTTCTGCTTTTTTTGTTCTAGACCATTCACATGTGTTGTTAATTCACTAGTGTGAGCTTTCTGTTTGAGCTGGGAGGATTCCTCTTAGCACTGCATTCATAGTGTTCCACAGGTTTTGGTTCAATCCATGGAACAATTTTTCCCTCTACCTCCATGAGCTCTCAAGTTGTGGCCAACGAGGTCTTGATCTGTATCATATTCATTAAATCCCTTATGAAAAGTGATTTGCTTCGATGGTATTGAAATTTGTGTTCCCACCCATTCCTGTTTCACGTGGTTCCAGGACTCCAGCTCTTTTGACATCCTACCTTAAAGGCCAGTTTCCCCATCACCACTGAAGAACCAGGTGCTGAATCATTTATTTCATGTCAGATTAGGGCCAAATGTCTTTGAGCTTCAATGTCAATGTGAAATAACTAAATACACTTTTATTGTGAACCACACACCGCTAAGGAAAAGATTTCTGCACGGTAGATGTTTGTCAGTCCATTTCTGTGAGTTCAGATTGAACACTTGGGGAAGAGCCCAGGGGTTCTATTTTCTGCATGAACATCCCCAATGATGGGACTGATTAATGCCTGTCAAATGGCAAGCTTTCAACAAATAGTTGATTAAATCGACCTTCCCCAAACCATTAACTTCTAATCATTTATTCATTCAAAGTTACTGCAACTAGCGCGTTAGCAAATCTTCATAGCAATTTTAAAGGATTTTCCTCCCAAAGGATCTCTAAATAAAACAATGCATGGGTCGTTTATAAAAAAAAAAAAAACATCACGTCTAAACCTCGTGATGTTTTTGTATTTCTGCCTTAGGTTGGCCTCGTTTACCCCTGGAGAGGGGGGTTAAGGATGGGCTTGCTGCACTTGAGCCCCCCCCCCCAGCTGCAGAGCACGTGTCCACGCCCGGGCTCTAGTGGCTCCCTCTGCCTGGAGGGTGGGGCCTCCATGAAAGGTCCTCCCGCTCGTCAAGCTGTGCCGCCCTCTTCCTCACCACCTCCCTCTCCTCGTACTTTGTGGTATCCCAAGAGTGATCCAGGCTCTGCCAGGCAGCCGCAAGTGCAAATGCCTGCAAGCCTGCGCCCGTGGGAGGAGGCTGCGCTCTTCCTTCAGGGGCCCAGCGCGGCGTGAGGATCCCGGTCAGCTTTTCCGCTCATTGGCCATGGACCGGTCCTGGCAGCGTCGAGGTGGCAACGTGAACCCGGGACCCCAGGCCGCGACACAGCCATGATGCGCCTTGCCCAAGCTCACGCTCCACCCCATCCCCTCCGCTTCCTCCGTTTAGCGCGCCGGATAGCGAGTGCTGACTGGACGCGAACCGGGACAAGCCTTGGGCCTTTCAACTTAGTGGGTTCTGGCCCACTGCCCTTGCGCTATGTGTGAGGCAGGGCCCGGCGAAGGAGGCACTTAGGGGGCTTGGGGCTCCCCAGCTGGCGGCGGTGACGGAGAGGGTGCGCTCAACAATGAGCTGGGCATTTACAAGCCGCCAAGCGCTTTCAGCTGGCTGAGCGGGCCCACCTGCAAGCATGGCCCCCGTGCTTGGGCCAGGTGTCCCAATGCTTTAAGGCCAGAGCGCCCAGATCATGGTGCACTACGGCTGGGGCTGTGGGGACGTTCCTTCATTAATTTATTTATTTGTGGAGAGCTTTCTCTGAGCAACCGCGATGGCCAGCACCAGGAGCATTGAGCTGGAGCATTTTGAAGAATGGGACAAAAGGCCGCTGCCAGGGTCGCAGAGAGGGGCCGCTGCCAGGGTCGCAGAGGGGGCAGCAGCATCTCTGGCCCCAAGGGCAATGGGCTTATCCCCCAGCCTGGAGCACAGTGCACACTGTAGCTTCTACCGCTCGCGGACTTTGCAGGCCTTAAGCTTTGAGAAGAAGGCCAAGAAGGCATGCTTCTACTGGAATGGGGACTGCTACTTCAATGGCCTGGTCTTTGCCATCTCCAATGATAGCTTCAGTTCCTTTGATTCGCTTCTCACAGAGCTGACCCTGAGACAATGTGAACCTGCCTCAGGGCGTCCGCACAATCTACACCATAGACTGCAGTCGGAAGGTCACCAGCTTGGATGAGCTGCTGGAAGGTAGGAGGGGTGGGCAAGGCTTGGCAGGTGCAGGCAATGCTTGGAAGGTGCAGTGACTGTGGGCTGGGTACTTCCCCGCCTAGAGCGGGGCAGGTGCTTTCTAGGCAGCCAGGGGGATTAGAGCTACTCTGTAGTTTGTGTTGGGCCCTGGTGCACACATTCTCTGTCCTTCTCAAGAGATTTGCCTTTTTCTTTTGAAGAAAATTCTAATGAGTAGAGACAAATACAGACAATGGTACCTTTAAAATTAGCCAACTTATTTTTGCTGGAAGGGCAAGCTGTTTGAAAGCATGGTCCTCCAGTGAGGCGCGGGGTAACCCTTGGTGGAGCTCAGTGCAGCACCTGTACCGTCCCCGTGTTTGGGATCCCACTGTACCTTCTGTGCATGGCTGTGGTTCTGACTTGCTCCAGGTTGGCTTTTCTGATTTCACTTACGGCAAAAATCACTCGAAATCAAGATGGGCGATCCAGCATAGCAGGTATCAATCTTGGCTTCATCTTGGACCATACTGGACACTTTGAAAAGTATAGGTGACTGGCCCCACCCACCCCTTAGATATTATGATGTGCATGGTTGGGGTGTGACTTGAGCGTTTAAGGTTTTGAAAGTTCCTCAGATGATTTCAGTGTGTAGACAAAATGGAAAAGTAGCTGTGCTTAAAGAATTTTCCACATTTGGTCAACAGCAGGGTGAATCAAGATGAATCTCACCTGCCTTCTCCCTGAAGAGGATAACTAGGGTCAAGGGAAGCGAAAGCAGAGGCCTATTAGAAATTAGTAGTTCTGGCACAACAACTATGCATCACTCAGAAGGACCACTTGATAATATGTTGGGTCATTCTTGAGTTTCTGCAATATTTATTAGTTTTTGGGAAGGGATGGGTGGTTGGCAGTTATGAACCTGATTTTTAGTTCTAAACAGCACCCAGAAAGACCAGATACATCCTCTAGTGTGTATGGACTGAATGTTTACATGTAGCTACCTCTCAGACATCTTTCGTAATGGAAATAGGGCATGCCATGTAGCCATAGCAATAAGAGGGAGGAAACTCATCTCTGAACTAGGTGGTTTTCTTATTTCAGCATAAACTTATATTCTAAATTCATTTTCTCCATGTCACAGTTGATGAAACCTAAGCAGCATGCATGCCAGGGTTACGGATTTCTAACAGGCCTTAGTTGATGCTTTCTCTTTTACCATTTCACCTCCAAAGGAAATAAGGTAGCTATTCTGAGGAGTCCTCAAAGTGCCTGAGTTTCTCCATTACTTTTAGCAAATGGTACCCTTGCTCTGTCTACAGGACAACATAATTAAAATTGTCTTCTATATAATTTAGCAGTAGAAGGGACTACCTCACACTTTGTCTTAGAAGTGAGATTTGGTTTTAAAGACTAAAAGAAGAGAGTAAGAAATCTGTAGGTGTGCCAGTAAATTGAAGAAAACATCAATGAGAGGACCACATTACTTTCATATGCATATCAGAATATACATTTAGAGCAATTTAGTTCATTGAGCTCTTTCTTCCTTAGAATATCTTTTACAAATTTAAGATTAATTTTGAAATAATGATAAAATTGTTTCTCAGTCAGCGAGTCTCCTCCCCCATTTCCTTGCTCATCATCTTCATCACTTAACAGTATTTTGCCTCACCTGAAGAAAGTCTTAAAAATGCATTGCTGGCTCTATGCATGTTCATTAAGCCCGTGTGAGTGAAAGAACCTGAAAAGTGGCTCAGTGGATATGTGTCTCCTTAGTTTAGTGATCAAAGTCAGTAGCTGGGAAGTTACACATGAATCTTATAGTGCACTTAAATACTTAGTAGCCTGGCTCCTAGAGATACTTGTGTCATGGTCTTCAGAATCTTCCAGCAAAATTATGCCTGACACCCACTGCCACCTCCAAGTGCTGCGATTAAAGGCATACACCACCATGCCTTGCCTACTTTATTTTTTTGACTCTGAATAGACCATGTGGAGATTCATAAGGCTATGTCTTCCTCCTCCTCCTCTTTCCCCTTCTTCCCCTTTTCCTCCTCTTCCTTCCCCCAGCCCCTAACTCCCTTCTCCTCTTCCAGGTGCCCAGGCACTTTGACATCAGAGTTACATCTCAGGCCTGCCCTGCTTATTGTTTATCTGTCCTTCAGATATGACCCATCTCCCTCAAGTCGTCTCATTCTTGGAAGGCCTGTCTGTCTGTCTTTCATTTTTGGATGAACACTTGTTTTCTGAACTTTTGTTACTTGTGTGAGTGCTGAATCTAAGTCACAGTCGGAATTGCTTGCCTAAACTTAGGGATAAACTGTGCTGTTAGATCCATGGAAGATTAAGGATGCAGGAGAGGAGAATTGAAGGACCCCAGAGGCTGGGGAACCACTGCTTGGATGAGCCTGTTAATGGGATGCTACACTCATTGTGCCCCAGTTTGTTTGCAGATGTCAACCGTCTTTCAGTTTGAAACCCTTCCACTAGCCTTATAGTTGCAGTTTATTTATTTGGACAAGAGTCTCATTGTTGTAGTTCTGGCTGACCTGGAACTAAGATACACCTTCTTCTGCCTCCCAAATATTGTGTTTGAAATATATATGACCACTCTTGGGTATATTTGGTTTTATTTGCTACATAGGAGTTATAGCATGGGGTATTGTGAGCTATCTCAATGCATGTACACAGTGTTAATGATCATGTCACGGTAACTGGTGTATCTATCACCTCCAATATTTTTTTGTTTGTGCTAGGAACTTTCAAAATCCTCTCTGCTATTGACTTGGAAACATTTCACTAAATTTTTGTTAACTGTAGTCATTGTACTACTGTGTGGAACAGTAGAAGTTGTTCCTCATAATCCCCTGATATTACAAAACCCTAATGTTTGTGCCCCTGGAAATAAGAATAGGAGCCTGGTAGTGGTAGTGCATGCCTTTAATCCAAGCACTTGGGAGGCAGAGGCAGGTGGATCTCAGTGAGTTTGAGGCCAACCTGGTCTACAGAGCAAGTTCCAGGACAGGCAAAAAAAAAAAAAAAAAAAAGGAAAGAAAGCCGGGCATGCCTTTAATTCCAGCACTCGGGAGGCAGAGGCAGGCGGATCTCTGTGAGTTCGAGACCAGCCTGGTCTACAATGCTAGTTCCAGGATAGGCTCCAAAGCCACAGAGAAACCATGTCTCGAAAAACCAAAAAAAAAAAAAAAAAGAAAGAAAGAAAGAAAGAAAATAAGAATAAATGCGGCAGGTGGGTGTAGCTCAGTGGTAGAGGGCTGCTTTACAAGATTCCAGCTCGTTGTTCAAAGCCCATGGGTCATGACCTCCTGGGGATGAATGACCCTTTCACAGTGGACACATATCAGATATCCCGCATATCAGATATTTTCTTTACAATCCTTAACAGTAGCAAACTTGTAGTTATGAAGTAGCAATGATGTAAGCATGAATTCTAATTCTTATTAATAATAAAAACTGAGAGTCAGATACTGGGTGTTAATGCTGAAGATCAGAGAAGCAGAGTGCCAGCCACTAGAGAGTTTTTACTTCTACCAGTGCACAAAGCAAGGGGCAATCCTGTCCTCAGACTGCATCTCCAGACTGTATCTGTCTCCACTAAACCTTCAGACTGCAGTGCTCTTGACTCCTCCCTCTTTATAGTCCTGTCTAGTTCTATCTACCTCCCTAGTGCTGGGATTAAAGGTGTGAGCCCCCACTCCCTGGGTTCTAGTGGCTTAGCTTTGCACTACGATCTTCAGACAAGCTTTGTTTGTTAAAACACAAACAAAATAACAGTACACAGTGAAATATGGTTTGGGGTCACTACAGCGTAAGGAACTACATTAAAGGGTTACAGCTTTAAGAAGGTGGAGATCCACTGCTCTAGAGCACCACCACCAATAGTGGTAAAACAATCTACATAAAAATCTAGCATACAAATGATAGAGATTGCTAACTGCATTGCAATTTAAAGATATTTATAAATATAAAGATGATATGCAAAGGTTCCATACTGCAATGCCATCCAAGCACAGTGGCTGTGAAAGAACTGGCCAACCTTCACGACCTGTGAAAATGTAAGTTATCAGGATAAAGCTGCAGGCAATGTTTGTACTAACTTAACTGCTATTCACGGATCCCTTCAGTGCTTAATGCTCTGTTGGTGTGCAGAATTGATGTAATGCCATTCAGAATGCCATGCACTGAGCCAGCTATATAGCTAACTGACTTCTATTCCTAGTAAGTGAATATTCTCTTCCCGTAACTTGCTGTGAGCATATCTTTAAATTAGGTATTATCTTATTTTCCCAACTAATTCCTGTCCAAGTGACATACCTTGCACCTAAAGAGTTAGAGCTTTGGGCAGGAGTTTGTGTGGCTGTGCTTCATTTAGAGGTAGTTATTTAGATGTATTTCACAATGGGGTGATGCATACATTTTATCATAAAAACCAACACAAAATTAAAATTCCCATTGTGAACTCTAAGGATATCTTACTCTTGACCAGGTGTGGAGAACTGAGGACAGGCCATGGATCTCTTAGTTTTCACTAGTGCATGAGAACTATTTTTTGTCTCCTCATTAGTAGAATTTCTGTTTTCACATTTAGCTAATTTCTTAGCTCTTAAGACAAACTTCTGTAGTGTCGTTTTATTAGTATTTTTAAAAATAAAGCTTGGAAAAGTAAAACAGCCACACTGGCCAGTCTTACTGACTATGCAGTAAATGACACATACTTTAATCCCAGTAGTTACAATGACATACACCTTTAATCCCAGTAGCCACACTAGTTTACCATAGAAACCAAACAGTAGTGGTGCATGCCCTTAATCCCAGAATTAGAGATGATTATAAAATGGGAGGAGACAGCTCACAGTCACAGTCTCATTCTGAGACTTCCTGGAGGCAGGATCACTATTTTCGGACTGAGGTTAAGGTCAGAGCCAGTGACTGACTGCTTTGCTTTTCTGGTCTTCAGGTTGAACCCTAATACTTGTCTCTGAGTTTTTATTAATCATGCTCCCACTCCTATATCTATATGTGGAAACCTCAGTATATAGACATACCTTTCTTCATATCTGAGTCCACAGTAGCTTCTCTGCACTTTTCCTGGTGGAAAGCATCATAAACCCAACAGTTGGATGTATCTTCAGGAGAGAACTGTGCTTAGCTTTCAGATGTGTTGAAAATGTGGTCATAGAGGTCACCCACCTTATTTTGTGTCCACCGCAGATGGAAGTGACAGGGAAGCTCCTTGGGAACTATATTAAAGGGTCACAGCATTACAAAAGTTGGGAACCACTCATCTATGTGCTAGATTATAACCAGGGTTTGTTTTCAAAGCAACTAGGGAAAGTAAAAACCTTACATATGCTTTCATAACCTGTCTACCAGTGACTGTTTCAGCTGGACCAGGGTGAGGCTTGGATCTGCTGAAGGAACAAGATCACCTAATTTATATATATGAAAAAACCTTCTTAACTAACTAGAACATGATGAGAAACCAATACCTTGTAAGCTCAGTATGCAGAAAACTGTATGTGCACATGCACACCATGGAATTGTGAAGCTCTATTCTGTGTACACCTTGACTCAGAACTTTCCAAATTATAGAACTGGTCTACATGTTTCTAGTAGGAACATTATGAAGGGAAAGGGGAGACAGGGAAAGAAGGAGTTAACCACCTCTAACTGCACAATCACACGAAGGGCTTGCTCTTCTGCTTGTTTCTGTTCTTCCAAGCCCATGCAGAGAAGGAAATTAAAACATGAGTTGAAAATGGTGTGTCCTGGGTGGTTTGTCAGCTGCACAAGGTCTGGTTGATCAAAGGAGATGAACATAGAAAATCTGCTCATTTTCTTTTTACCTTGTTTGGGAAGTTATTCTAGATAGAAAAGAATAGAGTTAAGCACAGCTGATAGCAGCACTTTCTCAGGTAGGTTCTGCTTGCTAGAGGCAAGCTTCCTGGGGCTGGAGAGATGGCTCAGAGGTTAAGAGCATTGCCTGCTCTTCCAAAGGTCCTGAGTTCAATTCCTAGCAACCACATGGTGGCTCGGAACCATTTTTAATGGGGTCTGGTGCCCTCTTGTGGCCTTCAGGCATACACAGACAGAATATTGTATACATAATAAATATTTGAAAAAAAAAGAGAGGCTTCCTGACTCAGCTTTAGCTGCAAAGCTTAAATGGTATTGATGAAAAGCTGACTGCATGCTTTTTGTGGTGGTAGAGGCCTTGAAACGCCATAGAGTTGTTTTAATAAACATGACTCCAGCCAGTACTTCTGCCATGAGGCAAGACTCTCAGAATAAAGCTAAGGAGTGGGCTGGAACCAGCAATCAAAGCCATGGCTTTAATCCTAGCCATATTGCTGTACACGTGTTAAGGGCTGACCACTTGGGATTGGATAACCTATCTGGATGCTCATTCTTGGGAAAAACTGATTCGCCTTCTGTCAGCCACAGTGAGTTGTGCTTAGCTCTTCTCTTCATCGAGGGGTGGGGCTTTGTGACATTTCCCTCATGTGCATTGGCATGTCGACTGGTGGTATCACTATGCAAGTCTTGTTTAGGTAACTGTATTGTTGAGATTTCATAGGTACAGTTTTTCTGTCATGTATAGAAGATACTAGCAACAAGTGTCCTGGGTCATCTGGTTCTTCCCATCTTTCTTCCCCCTCTTCCATGGTTTTTCTGGGCCTTAGGAGTAGGAGTTACATTGTAGGAAAGCCAGTTGGGGCTGAGCACCTGTGGTCACATATTCTCTACATGTGGACCAGTTGTATATCTCTATAATGTTCTCTACTACAAAAGAAGGGTTTTCTTGTGGAGGGGTGAGAGTTACCCTTATCTTTGGGTATAAGAGTAAGCATTTAGAGTATTGTTAGAAAGTATATTGATTTTGGCAATTGTGGGTTCTCCCCTAGGGTCTCGAACCTCTCTAGCCATAGATATTGGCTAAGTTTATAGTACTGGGTGTGCATTCCCTCCTATTGAGTAGACCTTAAGTTCTATTAGACAGATGTTGGTCATTCCCGTGATAAAGTGCCCTTGTGCTGTTATTGTGCCATGGGGGTATCTTGTCAGAAAGGTATCACTGAGGTTCATAAGTTTTATAGCTGGGTAGGAATGTTGATTTCTCTTTTCCTTTGGCAGCTTGCATAGCATCTTCAGGTACTACTCGAGCTAGTCCTTGGGAAGGAGGCTTGCAGGTCAGTTCCAACTCTATTTCCCTGAGGTCTATGTCTGAAATGTGTAGTATCTTTAACAAAGGCACTGAAACTATATCAATAGCTATGTCAAAATGGAAAAGAATTTCCCAAGAATAAAAATATTGGGAAAGTTACAGTAAGTAAGGTTTTTTGGACTGTATAAACACTAAATTTCTGGATGTCAAGCAGCAGTTTTATGTTGAGGTATAGCAACTTAATATTAGGGGATCCTGGAAAAGTGACTAAAAGTTTGTACAGTTTGAAAGCACAGACAAATGCAGTCACCTTTAAAATGTGTAAACTCGTGATGAAACATTTGAGTACTGAGACTGTGACTCAGTGTAGAGTATTTGTTTAGTATGAGTGAGACACGGGCTTTGTTCCCGATATCCCCCAACAGTCCTTCAGTCTTCCTTTTGGTGCTTAAATTGATTTTCTTTTAGGAAGAGAAATTTCTGTTGCACGAATAATAAAAACCTAGAGATAGATATTGGGGTTCAAGTCGAAGATCAGAAAAGCAAAGCAGTCAAGCAACTAGAGAGATCTTATCTCTACCAACTCTCAGACGAACAAAAAATATTCTACTCTCTGCCCAGTCACATTGCTCCTGTCTTCTCTCCATTAAAGGTGTGTGATTCCCAAAAGCTGGGATTAAAGGTGTGAACCATCACTACCTGGATCTGTTTGTGGATTGATTTTGTGTAGCCCAGGGTAGCCTTGAACTCAAAGAGATCCATCTAACTCTGTCTTCTGAGTCCTGGGATTAAAGGTATGTGCCACCACTCCCTGGCCTGTGGGGCTGACTAGGGTGGCTGCTTTGCCTTCTGATCTCCAGTAAAACTTTATTAGAACACAAATACTATAACACTAAAAATGTCCAATGTTTTTGAGGATGCAGTGATTTGACCTTGTCAAAAGAGATAAAAGTGTACAATTTATTAGCTTTGAAAAGCAGTATGCAATTTTTTGTAACTCTCTCAAAGGTCTTACTGCTTGAACTCATAAATTCATTTTAGAAATTTGTCTAAAATAGCCTGAAAAACAAACATAAGAAACTGTGCATAGGGGCTGGAGGGATGGCTCAGAGGTTAAGAGCACTGATTGCTCTTCCAGAGGTCCTGAGTTCAATTCCCAACAACCACGTGGTGCCTCACAACCATTTGTAATGAGATCTGGTGCCCTCTTCTGCTTTAGAGTATATATGTAGGGAAAACACTGTATACATAATAAATAAATCTTAACAACAGCAACAAAAAAAAAACTGTGCATAGAAACTTTAAGCCCAGCATGGAATCAGGAAAATGGATCACTAACAGTTAAATACCGAATGTGAAAATATTCCATTTCCTCCTTCATACTGGACATTTCCATTGTGTGTTTGGGGAAATCTAACAGCTGAGGAAAAGGCTAAAGGAAAGAAACAATGAGTGAGCTCTGTGTGTTGTATTTTTTATTTTGCTCAGAAGGATAGGAAAGACAACTTAAAAAGTAATGCAGCAGAAACAGTAGACTGGGGGCACTGAGGTGAGGGGGGAGGGAATGGGAGGAGAGGCAGGAGGGGAAACTGCGGTTGGGCTGTAAAATAAATAAATAAATAAAAGTAATTCAGAGGTTGTCATTACCATCAGAAAACAAATGTTTGCTGTTGTGATCCTTCTGCATCATCCTGAAGTTAAACAGTCCGAAATTGATCTTTGAAACCTTGGAAGATGGCTATAGAATACTACAGGGATTACTCTGGTCACTTGTTGGTTAGTTGGTCTTTCTTCAGAGATAGGGTCTTACTGTGTGGCCCATGTTGGCTCGGAGTTGATGCATTCACTTGCCTCTGCCTCCTAAGTTCTTTGATTGTAGACCTGCCCTACCCAGATATTTACATCTCCTGTTAGGTCTTATTAACGTACATATTTTTCATGTGCAAAGAAAGTGATGTTTTCAAGCTTTGACATGATATATTGTTTTTGAAAAAAAGTATAGATTTGACTTTTGTATACACAATTTTTTGATCCTACATTCTTGGCACACAGGCCATTCTTGAGGAGCTGTGGTTATCTTTGTGATTTAAAATTTTGCTTTAACTTGCTATTTTCTGTTAGGTGTATGGTTTAAGAAGAAATAGAACACTATCTCTTGCCTTAAAATGTCAAGGAGTTGGGGCTAGAGGAGTGGTCAGCAGTTAAGAGCACTGGCTGCTCTTCCAGAGGTCCTGAGTTCAATTCCCAGCACCCACATGGTGGCTCACAACCATCTGTAATGGGAGCTGATGCCCTCTTCTTTCGTGCAGGCACACATGCAAATAGAAGCACTCACACACATAAATAAATCTTCTAAAAATAGCCAGAAATTGGGCTACGTTTAAGATTAATGAAAACCTTAGTTAGGTAGTGTTCATTTTTACTTTTTTTTCCATAAAATTTCTTTATTTTCTAGATTTTTTTAAACCAACTACTTGCTGCTGATGTTTTTTTTTTTTCTTTTGTACTTTTGAGACACAATTTCTATGTATCCCTGACTGTTCTGAAATTCTCTATGTTGACAAGGCTGGCCTTGAATTCAAAGAGATCTGCCTGCCTCTGCCTCTGCCTCTCAAGTGCTGAGATTAAAGGTGTGTGCCACTATGCCCATGTCCAGGTCTAATTGCTTTCTTAAGATTTTTTATATTTTGTGTATGTGTGTGTATGGTGTGTGTGGTTTAGTGTGGTATGTGTGGTGTAGTATGGTGTGTGTCATGTGTATGTATGTGTGTGTGGTGTATTGTGATGTGTGTAGGTATGTGTATGTGGTGTACTGTGTAGGTGTGTGTGATGTGGATGGTGTGTATATGTATGTGTGTGGTACGTGTGATGTAGTGTGGTATAGTGTGGAGTGTGTGATGTGTGTATGTATGTGGTTTAGTGTGATGTGTATTGTGTATATATGTATGTGTGTGGTGTGTAATGTGTGTGGTGTGTGTATGTGTGTGTGGTGTAGTGTGTGTGATGTGTGTGGTGTGTGTATGTGTGTGATGTAGTGTGTGTGATGTGTGTATGTATATGTGTTTGGTGTAGTATTGTGTGTGTAGTGTGTTTGTATCATGTTTGTACGTGTTGGTGTGGTGTGTAGTGTGTTTGATATGTATATTTTTATGACAGATTTCATTTGAAGATAAATGAGAAAGAAACTTAGACATATTAATGAACTGTCTTTATACAATTTTAGACTGTCTTAAGCATATTTTGTCCTGGTTCACTTACTACCTGAGTTTGTTTTAGTTTAACATTAACTGGGTGTGTGTCACAAAGACAGAAATTGTCCTTTAGACAACTCGCCGTAAGCCGTCACTGATCTCATCCTGAAATAGTGGACTTTTATCGGTGTTGGTTTCTTTCATGGACCCGTAGGCTTTGTGATTGAAAATATTATGAGTATCATGTGATAGCAGCATTCATGTTCTTCTTCTTACGCTTTGAATTTTTTCCTTCTTTAGAATGTTTACATTCCCTATTGGTATTGACTCCATTTATGAGATTTGAATTTATTAGTAATATTAACTAATATATCTAAAGTGTTCATAAAATTGCTTAGATCAACTTTTAGAATTTCATTTAAGTTAACTCATGGGTTCTAAAGCAGCAGTGATTTTATTTGTGTCCTAGGAGACATAGAGCTATATCTGGACTTAGCTTTTAGTTGTCACATCTAGAAATGGGGATTTTGGTGATTGGTCATTGGAAGGCAGAATCCTAAGATTCACAGGCAACTATAACATGGTTCTTTGGGCTCTATATATTAATAGTGATGAGAATTTAAAGTCCTGGTTTAGTGTAACAACGTTATTCAAAAGTAAATACTCTTTACGTATTAACATTGTTAGTAGATATCATACTGAACTTTATTTTGGACCTTTGTTTTTGACAGACAGGCTACAAGGACATCTGTGTTGTCTAATGGACACAAACTTTGGGAAGTTGTGGTTTATAATCTGCTGGCTTGGGTTTCAGCCTGTCTCTATTATGCATGTTTAGGTAGTGCAGCTTCACAGATGTTTAAAGAAAGACATCATAAATGCTTTTTTAGGTATTTAAAGTTAGGTACCAAACATCATGATTTAATCGTAAGTTTTTAGTACTTAGAAGCATGGTGTAAGGGTTTAAATTAAGCGTTGTCACACCCAAAGGCTATCTGCTTGCTTGTTAACAGATGGGGTTTGGAGAGGCAGGAACATGCCAGACCCTCTAACCTCATCACTGGAGTAGCTGGTTGATGGGACAACAGTTTGGTTGGCTGTTGGGAGATGGAGCTTTTTGGGGTATTTCTATGAAGTGATGCCTTGCTCTGGCTTCTTATCTCTCAGTTACTGTCTGTTGGCTGAGTAAGCAGCCTTCTCTGCTATGTGGTTCACCCACTACTTTTTTTGTCTTGTCTGAGGCCCATACTGTAAAGCCATCTGATCATGGATCTCTAAAACCTTTAGTCATTTTAGGTTCCTGAATGTATTTTGTTACAGTGATAAAAAACAAATAGCCATATTTTTCATTATCTTTAAAATATTACAACCTTCACTCATGAGGCAGAGGCAGGGAGATCTCTGAGTTTGAGGCTAGCCTGGTCTACAGAGTGAGTTCTAGTACAGCCAGGGTTACACAGAGATACTCTACCTCAAAAACAATAATAACAAAAAATCCAAACAGAGAAAACAACGACAAGTAATAAACACCTGACTTGCATGGGAGTGGCCCCAAGTTCCAACCTAGCAAAAAGGAAAAAGAATTAGGATAAATGAAAATTCCTAATGTAAAACTCATATATTTTAAAATGAGATGACTAAGAAAAATAACCTATAAAGAGGAATAGAGGCCGTTCCATCATTTTGTTTAAACACACAAGGAACTTTGATTTTGTTTTGTTTTTTTATGAAAAAAGCCTAGAAATTTTAAACACGTATAGGGAAAGAAGGCCTTTTAAACATGTTTAAAGTTAGAAAGCCGGGCGATGGTGGCGCACGCCTTTAATCCCAGCACTTGGGAGGCATTGGCAGGCGCATCTCTGTGAGTTCGAGACCAGCCTGGTCTACAGAGCTAGTTCCAGGACAGGCTCCAAAGCCACAGAGAAACCCTGTCTCGAAAATACCAAAAAAAAAAAAAAGCCACAGTGGCAAAGTTCTTAAAAAATTCCTCTTTTTTCTGGTACAGAACTGAAAGGTCCAAATATAACTTTTCCCACATATGTGAAGAGTTCTAGCTTTTAGCATTCCCAGAAACAGCAGAGTTTAACATGAAAAAACATTTTATAGAATTTTGGAACAAGTTTGTTCTTGTCCTGGACAGAAGCAAAATAGACTTAGAAATTGCTTGCAGTTGATGCTTTTAGGGTAAAACACTTCTAGACTTTGGGACCACTGCCAGTGTTGAGATGCCCATGTGCAGTGTCCTCTTCAGGGAGCATGACATCTACTGGTGTGCCTGCCATATGAGCCATCTTAGAGCCTAGGACTCTTTCCACCCTCACTTTCATAAAGCTTAGTTTTTACCGGGGTCCTTAGTACATGGTCAGCTAGTTGCAGATCCCTGCTCTGCTGCATCTCTTCACTCTTTCTTTTCCTGGTAGAGGTGCTTATTTCCTCCTTATTGGTTATGCGGAGATCAAAGGTTAAGCTTGGCCATGCCCTCCACATTCTCAGGGAAGAAGAAGAATGAATTGAGTCTAAATTAAATAAAAATCCTTCATGAAGGCAAATACGCTTGCTCTCTCAGTAGCCCCATGTAATTTTTCAGATTTAAAAACTGACCTCATGCATTTGTTGTTTTTCATGATTATTTGTTGTAGTGTTTTTCATGAGTATTCTCCTTGGGTATTTTTAGGACCTTTAATTATAGTATGATAGAACTGCCAGACTCAGTGTAGCGAGCTCTGCAGTTAGTATTGCCTCCATGGATGTTTAATGTTCGGAGTTTAAGACTGTTCATATTGAAGCAGACAGCACCTACCCAGAAGATATGCTCCCGTTTTCATAGGCATTTCAGACTCTTACTTGAAAAGTTTCATATTGTTTTTTGTTTCTTCACTTAGTATAGTGGTCAGTATTTTATATATGACCAAAGATAAATGTCTTAAAATTTTAGAAGCTGAAAGTGACTATTATTTTTTTTTTGCAGAACATTTTCTCCTAGGTAGTATCAGTGATGATGTAGTAATTTCTCAAACTTCCAAGAAACAGGAAGTATGATCATTATAATTTGTGCCCAACAAACTAATCATGTTATGTGGAGCCCGGGGGTATAAATACAATTTGATATATTCATTTCCTATGATGTAGTTCTGCTATAGGGCAGAGTTTGTACTTAAGCGGCGAGGGATGACATCTATAAGATTTTTTTCTTTTTTTTTGGTTTTTCGAGACAGGGTTTCTCTGTGGTTTTGGAGCCTGTCCTGGAACTAGCTCTTGTAGACCATGCTGGTCTCGGGCTCACAGAGATCTGCCTGCCTCTGCCTCCCGAGTGCTGGGATTAAAGGCGTGCGCCACCACTGCCTGGCCAAGATTTTTTGATAATAAAGGTAATAGAACTCTGATCTTGAGTGCCAGACATTTTACACATGCTTATTTTTTAAGATCATCCTGTAATAGGTATGAGGTCATATTCTTACCCAAGGAATGTTACAAAGTACATCCAGAGAAAATTCTTAGGAGTGTGTATATGTGGAATGGGGTGCACATGGTTATACATGTTCACACATGTATGGATGCCTGAGGCTGTCATCAGGGGTTCTCCTTTGTTGCTCTCCATAGTATGTCTTAAGGTGAGTCATTGAATCTGAAGTTTGCTTTTTTGGCTAGTTTGGCTGTCAGATCTCCAGGAATTTTACCCCTGACTCTGTATACTCATAAACTGATTCTGGCAATGTTCCTTCTGGTTATATTTTGTGCAACATTTGGAGGAGTACAGGAAGTTCTGATTGAATTCTTCATTTATACCATTTGGCCCTGGGATATTTGGTTTGCTTTTGATGAGAGCTTCGGTTTCCTTTAAGAGTATATGGCTATTTAAATTGCTCATCCAAGCCTTATTTTATTTTAGGTAAATGTTGACTAGCCAGAAAATTGTCCATTTCATTTATGTTTCACAATTTTGTGGAGTACAGGTTTCTGTGGTTTGATCTAAGGATTCTGTGTTTCCTTAGTGTCTGTTGTCATGTTTCCCTTTTCATTTCTGATTGTGTTACTTTGGATGTTCCCTCTTGTCTTTTATTAGTTTGCATTAGTGTTTGTTTATCTTCTTTATTTTATTTATTTAATTTTTTCCCACCTCCAATTTTTTTATTTTCTGTTTTCTACTTATTCTGGTCATGTCTGCTTTTTTTTCCGAGACCATTCACATGTGTTGTTAAGTCACTATTGTGAGCTTTCTGTT
Organism: Microtus pennsylvanicus; assembly: GCF_037038515.1. Lineage (NCBI taxonomy): Eukaryota > Metazoa > Chordata > Mammalia > Rodentia > Cricetidae > Microtus > Microtus pennsylvanicus. Next base: position 24,011 of record NC_134583.1, on the reverse strand, counting down.
TTTGCTAGGAAGTTTCCTCTTGGCACTGCTTTCATAGTGTTACATAGGTTTGGGTACAACATGCCTTCATTTTTGTTGAGTTTTAGGAAGTATTTATTTTATTTTTCATTGATCCATGCGTGGTTAAGTAGTTTGCTATTCAATTTCCATTGTTTTGTAGGATTTCTGATAGTACTGTTGTTGTCAGGTTCTAATTTTAAATCATGGTCATTTGATAGGACACAGTGTATTACTCCATTTTTTTTCTGTGTATGTTTACTTTGTTCCACAGTGTGGTCAGCTTTATAGACCTTTTCATGAGGTGCTGAGAAGATGGATTTTCCTCTTAGCGCCACTTTCAGTTTGGTTACGTTGTGTCTTTATTTTCTTTGAATTCAAGGAATACTTTCATTTCTTTATTTCTTCCCTGACCCAGGTACGGTTTAGTGGGTTGCCTGTTCCCTTTCCATGAGTTTGTCGGTTTTTGGTGTAATAACAGTTGTTATACTTCAACTTTGATCCATGGTCATCTGATAATGCTCATGTGCTTGCAAAATTTTTTTTAAATATTTACTTTCTTGGTAATTTATTTATCATGTATGCGATATTCTGTCTGTGTGTATGTCAGCAGGCCAAAAGAGGGTGCCAGACATCATTACAGATGGTTGTGAGCCACCATGCGGTTGCCGGGAATTGAACTCAGGACTTTTGGAAGAGCAGGCAATGCTCTTAACCATTGATCCATCTCTCTATCCGAATCACCCCCCCCTACCATTTTTTGTTTGGATTTTCAAGACAGGGTTTCTCTATAGCTTTTGGTTCCTGTCCTGTAAGTAGCTCCGGTAGACCAGTCCTGCCTAGAACTCATAGAGATCTGCCTGCCTCTGTAAAATTTTTTTGTGTCATATAAGGTTTACTTTGTTATTCATGTATGTGGTCAATTTTCGAGAAGGTTCTATGAGAAGGTGAGAGGATATATGCTTTACTATTAGGGCAGAATGTTCTACAGATATTTATGAAGTCCATTTATTTCATTATCTCCATTATTCCTCTTATTTCTCTGTTATGTTTTTGTCTGGTTGACCTGTCCATTATTGAGAGAGGAGTGCTGCAGTCTCCTACTATTAGTGTGGTTTTGGGCATAAATTTATTTCTAGTTATGTGGGTGCTTTTATATTACTGAAATTTATATTTGGTATTGATACTTCATCCTGATGATATATTCCTGCTGTGAGTATAAAGTATTTGCTGCTCTTTATATTCTTTCTTAATACTGTATCTTTCGTGTTTTTATTATTAGGCATTGAGGGTTTCTGTTTCAGTCTATTTGGTGTTCTGTATGCTTCTTTTACCTTAATAGGAATATCATTTTTTAGGTTGGCAAAGATTTATTCTCTAATTTTGTTGAATCCCTTTCCTCCATTACAGTTTTCAAGTCTTGAAATCTTTCTATTACCATTTTGATTGCTTTTTTTGGGTTTTCTTTCCCAGGGTTTCTTTGATTTCTCATTTCTTCAGAGTTGTTGTCATTCTTCTCATCCTTTTGTTTAAAGTTGTTTTTTTACATTCTTTTTGATGGTCCCTATATTTTTCATAATTTTATGTTTAAAGTCTATTTCATGTACTACTTCTGGATTAGGATGTTCAAATTCTCCTGTTGTATATTCCCTGGCTTTTCATACTATCATGCTGTCTTTCAAATTTTGGGAGGTATTCTTACATAAATGCATGCACATTTGTACCAATCCTGTTAGGAGAGTCTTGCCTGCTTGGTATGGTCTTTGCTGTGGCTATCTCTGTGCTTGTGTTTTTTTCTTGGTCTGCCTTTTCTTAGTTTTCTTAGCTCTGCAGTCTCTTATATCTACTCCACCCTGGAGTAGACTGTGGTGATGGACATCAACACACTCCAGATGGATAGGAGTCCTTGGTGGCAAGCTAGGATGGGATAGAGTATTTTTGCATTCATGTTCATAATTGAGATTAGTTTTTACTTCCCTTCCTCAGTTGAGTCTTTTTTGTTTTTGCATCAATCTTACTGCATAGTTATAATAAGAGTTCTGGCAATGTTCCTTTTGGTTATATTATGTGCAACACTTAGAGGAGTATAGGAAGTTCTAATGTAATTCTTCATCAGGACCATTTGGCCCTGGGATATTTTGTTTGCTTTTGATGGGAACTTCTATTTCCTTTAAGAGTATATACCTATTTAAATTGCTCACCTAGGCTTTATTTAATTTATGTAAATGGTACCTATCCAGAAAATTGTCCATTTTTATTCTGCTTCACAATTTTGTACAGTACAGGTTTATATAGTATGATGTAAGGGTTCTGTGGATTTCCTTTGTGTCTGTTGTAATGTATCCATTTTCAATTCCAATTGTTTTAGTTTGGATGTTCTCTCTCATCTTCTTAAATTTTTTGCATAGGGGTTTGTCTACCTTTATTACATAAAATAACCTGTTTGTTGTTTGTTATCATTTAGTATCTGAGTAAGTGTTTATGGTTCTGGTCCAGGTTTGTGTAAGGGTGTATTGATTTTTGGTAGTCATCTTTTTAGTGTTTACGGTTCATTTTCAGGTTCTTGTCACAGTTTTGGTTAATTGTCATGGTCCAGATTTGAGTTGGTCTTGGCGTTCATTGTTAGGGTTTTGGTATTAGTTTTATGGTTAGAGGGTTAGGATTAGTGTTGGGGTTTATGGGTTGGGTGTCGGTTTTGGGGATAGTGGCTGGTGTTATGATTTGGTGTTCTGGTTATGATTAGTGGGTTACGTTTTTTGTTTGTGTTTGGGTTTGCATTAATGTTCCTGTGTAGTGCTCAGGTTCTGGTTTGGGTTATGGTTTACATTTCAGGTTATATTTTGTGTTAGGATTTGGGTAGGAATTCTGTTTATGGTTTATGGGTTATTGTTTAGGGTTTAGCTTAGGGTCATAGTTTGGGTTTTTATTTGTGTTCAGGTTCAGGTTAGTGTTATGGTTTGGTTTTAGAGATTGTTGGTTGGGGTTCTGACTGGGATTCTGACTAGGGCTGTGATTCTGGTTAAGGTTCAGGTTCTGGGTTAGGGTTCCGGTTAGAGTTCCGGTTAGGGTTGAGGGTTAGGGTTAAGGTCGGGGTTAGGGTTACAGTTAAGGTTAGGGTTTGGGTTAAGGCAGCTATCATCTTGTAAATGTGGATCTGTATTGCAGTAGTGGCTATGTGGAAGGTAATCAATGCCAGAAATCGGCCTCCGGTTAGTTTTATTCTCGTCTTGGTTCATCCCAGTTACACATAGTAAATCACACGTGATATTTCAGAGCAGTTGTTACTAGGTTAACCATATGTGCCCCAATTGACCAATTTTTATTGAAGTACTTTGCCAAATTTGTTCAAAAGTTTTCCAAATATATGGCTGTGTTTTAGAGTACATTACATAAAATCTGGACATGCAGATTATATTTCTTAATTTTCATTAACATTAATCCAGGTATGATTAATGGACTATGCTGAGAGCCTTTTATGACAAGTGCGATATGTGCCTATTTTATTACTCATTAGGTTGTTCATAATTACTTATTCTTTATATTTATTTCTATTTTGGACTACATTAATGCATTTATGACTGTTGTACCATCCCTGCATCTCTGGTGAATTGATCATGAAGGTTTCTATAATGTATTCCTGGATTCGGTGTGCCATCATATTATTGAGTATTTTTGCATTCATGTTCATTACTGAGATTATTTTTTAATTCTCTTTCTCGGTTGAGTCTTTTTGTTTTCACATCAATCTTACTGCATACTCATAAAAAGAGTTCAGACAATGTTCCTTCTGGGTATATTATGTGCAACACTTAGAGCGGTATAGGTAGTTCCGATGGAATTCTTCATTTGGCCCTTTTGAATACTCTGTTTGCTTTTGATGAGAGCATATATTTTCTTTAGGAGTATATACATATTTAAATTGCTCATCTATGCTTTATATAATTTATGTAAATGGTACCTAGAGAGAAAAATTGTCTATTTCATTTCTGTTTCACAATTTTGTATAGTACAGGTTTCTGTGGTATGATTTAAGGGTTCTGTCGATTTCCTTAGTGTCTGTTGTCATGTTTCCCTTTTCATTTCTGATTGTGTTACTTTGGATGTTCCCTCTTGTCTTTTATTAGTTTGCATAAGGGTTTGTCTATCTTTATTTTCTCTAACAACCTGCTCTTTGTCTCATTGATTCATTGCATTTTTGTTTCTATATAAATTATTTCATCCCTCAATTTGATTATTTTCTGTTTTCTACTCCTTCTGGGCATGTCTGGTTTTTTTGTTCTAGAGCATTCACATGTGTTAACTCACTAGTGTGAGCTTTCTGTATGAGCTAGGAACTTTCCTCTTAGCACTGATTTCATATTGTTCATAAGTTTGGGTATAATGTTCCTTCATTTTTGTTGAATTTTAGGAAGTCTTTATTTTACGTTGACCCTTGGGTAGTTCAGTATTTTGCTGTTAAATTTCCATTGTTTTGTAGGATTTCTGAGAATGCTGTTGCTGTCAAGTTCTAATTTTAAATTGTGGTCATCTGATAGGACACAGTGTATTACTCCGTTTTTTTCCTGTGTATGTTTTCTGTGTTGCACAGTGTGTGGTCAGCTTTATAAAAGTATTCATGAGGTGCTGGGAAGATGGTATATTCTTTCCTGTTTGGGTGTATTATTCTAAAGATGTCTCTTAGGCCCATTTCATTCATTACATCTCTTAGTTCTCTTATTTCGCTTATAAATTTTTTTCCGGTTAACCTGTTCATTGTCGATTGCAGAATACTGAGATATCCTGCCATTAGTGATTAGGTTTTGATGAGTAATTTGAGTTCTAATCATGTTTCTTTTACATGTGTGAGTGCACTTGTATGACAATGATTGAGGCTTCATCTTGATAGAATGAACTTGTTATTAGTATATAGTGCCTTCTCCAAGTGTTCTGACTTACTTTAGTTAGAAATCTAATGTTAGATATTATGGTAGCTGTTCCTGATTGTTTCTTGGGTCCTTTTCCATACCCTTTATTCTGTGGTGCTGTCTGTCTTTGATGTTGAGGTATTTTTCCTGTATACAATAGATTGTTGATTTTTGTTTTCCTATCTATTCTCTTAGACTGTGTCATTATATGTGGTTTGAGCACATGTATAGTAAGACATTAATGACTAATAGATGATAATTTCTTTTATTTTTAAGTGAGAGTTGTTGTTCGAGTTTTTTGATGCGAGATTTTTTTTGCTTTTGAATTTGTGTGTGAAGTTTTCATTCTTGCGTTGGTGTTTTCCTTGTAGTAAGGTTGGGAATTTTGATACGTCTTTTTACAATTTTTTTTTGGTCAGGTGATACCTTGTCTTTAACCAATGGTGAAAGGAAGCTTTGGAGGGTTTAGTAGTCTGTATTTGTATTCAAGGTATCATATTGCCTGCTGCACATTTATCCCAGCTCTTTTTGCTTTCACGGTTTCCTTTGAGAAGTTGGGAGTAATTCTGATAGGTTTACCTAAATATGTTACTTGGCCGTTTTCTTTTGCACATCCTGATATTTTTTTATTCTGTATGCTTTTGTGTTTGATGTTTTGTGATATGACTAGGGGATCTTTTTAATCTACTTTATTTGTTGTTCTTTATTCTTCTTATACCTCCTTCTTAAGGTTAGATATCCTTCTTTAAGTTTTGAAAGTTTCGTTTTGTAATTTTCTTGATTATATTTTCTGTGCCTTCTATCCCTCATTTCTTAGGGTTTGTTTTCTGTTGTTTCCCCAGATTTTATGTATGTTTTGTTAAAAATTTGTTAGGTTTCATGTTTTTTTTTTCATTACCTGGTCTAGCATTCTTCAAGCCTGAGATTCTCTCTTCCATTCCTTTTATTCTGTTTGTTGTACTTCCCTCTGTAGTTTCTGTTCATTTTTCCTGGATTTTCATATCTGGGGTTTCTATTGTTTTCTTTATGGCTTATATTTCAGTCTTTGGTCTCAAACCGTTTTCATCAGCAGTCTGGTTTTTACCCCTTCGTTATCTTGCTTTTTTGTGTGATTTTTAATTTTTTTCATATTTTAGCTGTTGCTTTTTTCTTCGTTTTTTAGTTAGATTTTCATTTCACTTTATATGTATTTATCATCTCAATAAAGTTATCTTCTTACGTAATTATAGTCCTTTTTTCCTTTGTTTCGAATCTGCCTGGTCTGTGATCACTTGATTCTGATGTTACCGTGTGACCTCTTAGGATGTTGTATAAATAATTGCATTAGAGTCGACCAACTTCTTTTCATTTTACCTTGGCAGTGTCTTTGCATCTTGTTCAAATTGTTACAGTGGCTGTCTGAGTCTTTGGGAAGTGTTCTTGGTCTGCTCTGTGGTTTGGGGGGTCTCATTTCTCCTGTTCTTTTTTTTCCGTTTTACTTTATTGCTCCTTTGGTATACTCTGTGCAGTCACAGCTTGTTTGTGGACTTGCTCTCTTGATCTTCTGACCTGAGGCAGGTTGAGGATGACCCAAAATATTTGTCTGACTATCGATGTTCCGAGAGTGTGGCGTTGTGCTGTGTTGCTGTTCATGTACCTGTTTGTTTTCTCTGTATTGTAACCCATTTCTTTCAGAGTTGCAGAACGTTGGAACGCAAACTGGTAAGTTTTTGGGTTGGATGGGGTTAGCAGCTTTCAGGTTTCAGTGGGCGGGGTGAGTATTAGGGTAGACTGCATGTAGGCAACTATCTCTTGTTAGCTAGCTAGAGATGAAAAACCAATTTGGATGGTGCTTGGGGATTTTACCCAGTATGTCTATCCGAGATGATTGCTTGTCCTGCCAGGTACCTGGACAATCTGTTCGTGGTCCTTGTTTTGGATAAGGTTTATGGCTAGGGTTTGTGGATAAGGCTTAGAGCTAGGGCCAGGATTTAGGTCTACGGGTAGTGCCTAGGGGGTTAGGATGGTGGTGTTGCGGATCTGTAATTGGGTTACAGTTGGAGTTAGGTTTTAGGTTTAAGGGGTTAGAGTTATGATTTCCAGTTCTGGCTCAGATTTGTGTTAAGGGTTAGGGTTCTGGACAGTGTTTTGTTCTTGTCCTTTGCTTGGGTTTATGGTATGTTTTAGATTTAGGGTTTTTGATTTGTTTAAGATATGGTATTGTGCTTTGTTTTTTGTTCATGCATTGATTTACGGTTTTGTTTTTGGTTTTGAATCAGCATTTGGGTTTGTGTTAGGTTTTGTGTTATGGTGTGGCTTCTGTTTTTGGCTCATGTTGATGTTAATTTTTTTGCTTATTGGTTATGAGTCTTGTTAGGTTATCAGTTTCAGGTTTTTGAAGTGGGGTCGAGGGTATATGTACAGCTTGGGTTTGTAATGGAGTTATGGGTTTGTGTTAGGTTCCAGGTTAGGGTTTAGTATTAATGATTGTCTTTGGGTTAGTGTTTAGTTTCGCGTTGGGGTTCGGGTTATGTTTTTGATCATGGTTTCTGTTTACGGTTCCGGTTTACGGTTTAGGGGGTATTGATTTTGTGTCGTTATCTGTTTAGTGTTCAGTTACATTTCTAGGTTCTTGGCACAATTTGGGGTGAGTGTTAGGGTCCGGATTGGATTGGGTGTTGGCGTTCGTTGTTAGAGGTTTGGTGTAAGGTTTATGTTTACAGGGTTAGGGTTACTGTTGGTGTTTATGGGTTAGGTGTTGGTGTTGGATTCAGTGGCTAGTATTAGGGTTAGTTTTCTGGTTATGATTACGGTGTTACGGTTTCTGGCTGTGTTTGGGTTGGCATTGCTTTTATGGTGTAGTGCTTAGGTTCCGGTTTGGGTTATAGTTTACGGTTCGGTTAAGAGTTCAGGTTAGGATTTTGATTAGAAGTATGATTAGCGTTTATGGGTTTAGGGTTTAGTGTTAAGCTTTGGGTCATAGTTTGGGTTAGTATTCGTATTCATGTTCAGGTTAGTGTTATGGTTTGGATTTAGGGTTTGTTGCTTGGGGTTCTGACTGAGGTTTTGAAGAGTTCTGGTTAGGGTTAGGATTCTGGTTAGGTTTAAGATTCAGGTTCTAGTTAGGTTTCTAGTTAGGTTTCTGGTGAGAGTTAGGTTTCTAGCTAGGGTTAGGGGTTAGGGGTTAGGGGTTGGGGTTGGATTTAGTGTTGGGGTTGGGTTAGGGTTAGTGTTAGAGGGTCAGGGTCAGGGGTCAGGGGTCAGGGGTCAGGGGTCAGGGGTTGGGGGCGGGGTCAGGGTCAGGGGTTAGAGTCAGGGGTTAGAGTCAGGGGTTAGAGTCAGGGGTTAGGGTCAGGGGTTAGGGTCAGGGGTTAGGGTCAGGGGTTAGGGTTTCAGGTGTCAGGGGTTCAGGTGTCAGGGGTTCAGGTGTCAGGGGTGAGGGGTCAGGGGTTAGAGGGTCAGGGGTTAGAGGGTCAGGAGTCAAGGTCAGGGGTCGGGGTCAGGGGTCAAGGCTTAGGGTCAAGGGTCAGGGTCAAGGGTCAGGGTCAGGGTCAGGGGTCAGGGTCAGAGGTCAGGGGTCGGGGTCAGGGGTCGGAGTCAGGGGTCGGGGTCGGGGACATGATCAGGGTCAGGGTTTAGGGTTTAGGGGTTAGGGGTCAGGGTTTAGGGGTTATCGGTTAGGGGTTAGGGTTAGGGGTTAGGGGTTAGGGTTAGGGTTAGGGTTAGGGTTAGGGTTAGGGTTAGGGTTAGGGTTAGGGTTAGGGTTAGGGTTAGGGTTAGGGTTAGGGTTAGGGTTAGGGTTAGGGTTAGGGTTAGGGTTAGGGTTAGGGTTAGGGTTAGGGTTAGGGTTAGGGTTAGGGTTAGGGTTAGGGTTAGGGTTAGGGTTAGGGTTAGGGTTAGGGTTAGGGTTAGGGTTAGGGTTAGGGTTAGGGTTAGGGTTAGGGTTAGGGTTAGGGTTAGGGTTAGGGTTAGGGTTAGGGTTAGGGTTAGGGTTAGGGTTAGGGTTAGGGTTAGGGTTAGGGTTAGGGTTAGGGTTAGGGTTAGGGTTAGGGTTAGGGTTAGGGTTAGGGTTAGGGTTAGGGTTAGGGTTAGGGTTAGGGTTAGGGTTAGGGTTAGGGTTAGGGTTAGGGT